>NW_027494942.1:0-272144 GCF_021521415.1 Bidens hawaiensis
TTGTGTTACAACAATATTCGTAAATTCAGATGTATAGTTGTATATATTAACGAACACTTGTAGTGAAAAAATATTTTTGACTTTAATGTAATCAAACACATTACAAATTTACAACACTGAATCAAATCTAAAATGTTGAACCATCATTTTAATAAGTTTGGAGCAACGTATGCAATTTATCAGCGAGGAGGCAGTGAGGAACCCTGATGATGGTGAGACCACTGTTCCGGAGGTTGAGACAGCTGTCACCTCTGGGCAGCCCAGTACGACGACGGTGACCGGCATGAAGAGGCCGGCTCCATCGGGTTCGTCCCCGCCTGTCAGAACCTTCAAGCTCAAGAAAACTCGTAAGTATAAATTATATTCAGCTTAACTGCATATCTTTCCGCCATCATACTTATATATTTTGTCTTCGTGTAGGCGTGGATGCAACCGCATTCCAGAGTGGAGCGGGAAGGAGCATCTCTGGACCCATGACGGTAGGTTTGGTCAACCTACCCGAGGCGATGACCCAGGCGGCTGCGCCTGTTTGCAGCATTGGTTCAGTTGCTCATCCCGTTGAGGCAACTGTTCCAACTGTAACATCATCTCCGCCGGCTGTCAGTGCCATCTTCACGGAATCCTTCACTGAGCCGGCGGTGGTTTTTCCTGCGGATTCTTCCGCAGCGACGGCCACGGTTGTGAGTTCACCTCCAGTGAGTTCACATCCGTTGGTTTCTATCGCAGGGGCCTCTACAATGCCTCCTCCAGCGCCGGCGACTACGGCCGGTCCCTCAGGTACGTTCAGGGTTGGGGCTTCTAGCCTATCTTTGCCTCCTTCCCATCTCCTTGACCTTTTGGATGGACATCCTTTAGGTTCAGGTGATGGGTTTGGTGCCTATCGACCTGTTGTCGACCCTACAGGTGCGTGGGGATATTTTGGCCTTATCCCTTTTATCATTTTTTTAACTGTTTTTTTTATTGCAGTTCGTGATTCCAACGAGGTGTACGCTCCTCGGTGGAGTATCCGCCGGGGAACGACCCTCCGGACTACTGCGGATTGTGTCGAATGGGCACGCCACGCCGTCCCAAGTGGTGCGTTGGGGGAAGCCATGTCTAGTTACCAGGAGGGTAGGCTGACGAATGAGCTTCGGATTCACCTTGCCCGGATGCAGCCGCGCGTCGAGTTGCTTTGTCGTGAAAACGACAAGTTAAAGACGGCGCGTAGCCAGGAAGTGGCTCAGGCGCGGGCTATCCGGGAGGAGAACAGGAGACTTGCCGCCATTGCTGCGGAGAAGGAAAAGGCCTTCAAGGCCCTCGAGGTTGAAGTTCAGGCCCGGCTCGAGGCCCGCTACCCAAGCTGTTAACGAACAGCTTAGGTTGGCTAAGGAGACTGCACGGAACGCAACCGAAAGGGCCACCAAGGCTGAAGCTGTTGCTGAGCCTCTACGCACTGAAGTTAAAGAACTTAAGGCCAGATTAGAGAAGCTCCAGCAGGCTCATGATGCCTTGGCCATGGAAGACGCCAAGAAGCTCCAAGAGATCTTGGACCAGAGGGGCATGCTTGACCGCACTGAGCGTAAGCTGAAGGGCGTTGAAGAGGCTGCAGCTAAGATGTGTTGCTTGCCAACCTTACTAAAAATGAAGCCGAACGCGCCCGTGATGAAGCTCAAGCTGCCCTCCAGGAGGCTCTGCTCACCAAGGAGTGGCTTCTACGAGAAGCGTTGTCGCAGGTATGCGTAGTTCCGTAGTTTCTTCACGCTTTTCTTTATACTTAGAAAAGTTTTTAATATATTTTTATTTTGAAGGTTGTGCATCGGGTTCTCACGAACACATCCTATGACGATGCTATGAGCGCAGCCGTCAACGCTTCTCATGAGGATGGGGAAAAGGCTGGGGTCCTACTTGGTCTAGGGTTTGTTGAACAAGGCATCCTGCCTTCCAACTTCCCTCTTTATGACGTGGATACTGAAGCTGCTTATGACCAAGCAGTGAATCAGTATGCTGCTTTCCCGCATCCGGTGGTGGGGAAGGTGAACGAGATTGCTGCTGCTGATGATGGGCTAGCTATTCTCAAGGCTTTCCTTGAACCGCTACACTCAACTGATGGTGCGGGTTCAATCGGGAGTGGTCCTGAAGCTTGATCCTTTAGATCCCTTCCCACTGTTAGAATATATTTATATTTTTGTATGCGGGTATATGCCCAGCAATTCTTGTAATATTTGAATTTTGATGAAATATAAATTATTTGTTAATGCCTTGCATTTTAAACCTTATATGTTTTCACGCATATTTTAGTTTAACTTAGCAATTTCTTGAGTATTTTGGATAAGTTAACCTTTCAACGTGACAGATAATAGGTTAAAGTTTTGCTTCCTCTTTCGTGATTGTGCGGGTAAGACCGTCACTTTCACTTAGTAGGATGGCTAAACTTTACCTATATCTGACCTGCGTGAAGGTTTTCCTCATCTTTTCCTTAGAAATTTTTACCGTTTTTATGCTTATGCGGGTTTTGCCGCCTTTCACACCCAACGACTTACTTCTTTTCACACTTATTTATGCGGTGAATACCGGCATATCAGTGTGGAAAGTTCGTAAGTATAAAGGTAAGGTTATCAACACAATGTGATAAAGGAGAATTATTTCCATTAGAAGTGGCTCTAGGCCTTTTCTTTACAAGTTTGGAATTGATCTACATGTAACATTTGCGTAATTGAGCTCCATTCCATGTTCTTGGGATGGGGGTGCCATCGAGCCTTTCGAGCCGGTATGCGCTGTAACACCCCGACCAAAGGCGGATTATACATCGGGGCGCCACATATTGCTTCATTACTCGCGACACTATTGGTGTCAATATTTATTAATACACATTTTATCGCGCACGCGCAGCGGGGAAAATAAAGAACATAAATCAAACATAAATCAATATATTATAAATTATAACATTCAAATAACATTAACTTGTCTTGATACATTTTAATTCTAGGTCCAAAAGTAAAAACGTCCTACGTGTCCACAAGCTCCAAAACAGCTACTGCAAACCTGAACATGTGTTAAAATAAACGTCAAACACTTGCGTGTTGGTGAGAAATCAAGTTTAATAGATAATCATAGATAATTACAGTAAATCTGCGCGCAACACGTGTATGTCTAGAGTTTAACAAGGGTGTAATCAGATTGTGATCAAGCCTAAGATAGTTCATAGATCATAGTTCAATCCATGCTCCCAATTGAGCATAAAAACGAGAAAACATCTGTGCAAGTGTAAACAAAGAAAACCGTAAACGATAGGTCTCCCGTGTTCAACTAATGGTACCAACGGAACTGCGGAATAGGCCGAACAAAGCGGTTAATGATACACACATACAAATAAACAGCCAAGTAAACGTCCTCAACACATGGGATACTGCGCGACTAAAGTTCATAAACAAGTTTAAGACTCAAGTTTTGTATGAACACATGAACATCCCAAAGCATTTAAAATAAAAAGGGATTAGATACGAGATAACTCACATGATAAACGATGCGGTGATAGATAAAGCAAGAACCAACTTTAAACAAGCACAAGTTAACCTATAAATAAGATTATTGTTTTAATGATTTGTTTTAAGTCTTGATTATAAGTTAGCATCATTAATAAGTAAATTATAATATATATTACCGGAAAAGCAGGAAGAACAGGAAGGACGACGGAGGCAGAGAGGAAGACGGCAGAGAGCAAGGAGCAAGAGAACAGGAGAGATTAAGTGTTTGTGTGTGATGTGTTAGGAAAAATAATGCTATTATTTATAGAGAAACCCTAGGGAACACAATCCTAGAAAAGGGGAAAAGATCTCAAAAAGCAAAAGATTCCAAAAGCAAAAGATATCAAAAGATATGGCAGCTGTAGGGGGCAAGATAAAGCTGTCAGCGAACAGTAAAAAGGCATGGGCAGTTCAGATAAAGGTACTGGATAAAGCTTGGCAAAAGCAGATCTCAAAAGATAATGTCAGTCACTTTATCTACCAACCAATGGGGTTGGTACGCATGCAGCGCCGAAAGTAACTATTCAGACATAAAGCAGATTAGGTCAACAGCTCAAAAGATAAGACAACACAAAAGCAACGGCTAGATTCAACACAAGAAAACTCAAAGGGTACAGCGCGAGAAGGCTAAGGCGCGAAGGCAAACACAGAAGGTCAAGAGAGCGCGAACGCGAAGGTAGACAAAAACAACCTTAACGCGTCGCGGAAAGAACTATATTTCCATGCGCACTGCGGGAAGAACCACATTTCTTAGCGCGCCGCGGGAGGAACTAAGATTCCTAGCGCGCCGCGGGAAGAACTATAATTCTTCGCGCGTCGAGGGAACTACAAATCCTTAGCGCGTCGCGGGAAGCGTTCGTCTCGCGTAACGCAGGAACAGATGGTCTTCACGCAGGATTCCTTGTAAGGGGTCTGGCGCGTGGAGCTGCGCAGACATCCTTAGGCGGGAAGGAACAAAGGACAAGCAAAGAGTTGAAAGAGGGAAGCAAGGCTTAAGGGCGGGACGGCGACAAGAGGGAAAAGAAGGCGGAAAGAGAGAAGGAGAGGGACGGGACAGCGGAAAGAAAGAGAGAGAAAGAGGCGGGAAGGAAAATATATTATTATTATTAAAAATAAAGTAAAATATATATTAAATCATAAAAGAAAGAGATCGGGTCAGAGAAACGGGTACCTGGGTCGGGTCGGACCAGGGCAGATGTCACAGTCTCCCCTACTTTAAGAAATTTCGTCCCGAAATTTATCTCGAAGTAGGTTGCGCAGAGAACAGGTGCGGGTACTTGATCTTCATTTGATCTTCCCTTTCCCATGTAAACTCGGCTCCGCGCTTGGACTCCCAGCGAACTTTCACGATAGGGATACGACTGCGCTTGGTTTGCTTAACCTCGCGATCCATAATCTCAACAGGCTTCTCAATGAAATGCATGGATTCATCAACTTGAACTTCATCAAGTGGAATGTGAAGGTTCTCGTCAGCTAGACACTTCTTGAGATTGGAAACATGGAACGTTGGATGCACATTACTGAGCGCGAGCGGCAGGTCAAGTCTGTAGGCAACTTTTCCCACACGCGCGAGAATCTTGAATGGACCAACGTAACGAGGAGCAAGCTTACCCTTCTTCCCAAAGCGGACAACACCTTTCCAAGGCGACACTTTGAGGAGAACAAGATCACCAACTTGAAATTCGAGAGGCTTTCGCCTACGATCTGCGTAACTCTTCTGTCGGCTTCTGGCAGTCAGCAAATGATCACGGATCTTGGCGATTTTATCGGTTGTCTCTTGAACAAGTTCGGGTCCTGTGATTTGAGTTTCACCCACTTCGCTCCAACAAATCGGGGAGCGGCACTTACGACCGTAAAGTGCTTCAAATGGGGCCATACCGATACTGGAATGATAGCTGTTATTATAAGAGAACTCGATCAAAGGCAGGTGTGAATCCCAATTACCTCCAAAATCAAGAACACAAGATCGGAGCATATCCTCAAGAGTTTGAATAGTTCGCTCAGACTGTCCGTCAGTCTGAGGATGATATGCAGTACTCATGTCCAAGCGAGTTCCTAGCGCAGATTGGAGAGATTTCCAAAAGCGAGATATAAAACGGCCATCGCGATCGGATATGATGCTCAAAGGAGTACCATGGCGGCAGACGATTTCCTTGACATAAAGCTGCGCGAGATGCTCAACACGGTAGTTTTCACGAATGGGCAGAAAGTGAGCAGATTTAGTCAATCGATCCACTATTACCCAGATGCTATCATGTTTGCTTGCTGTCAAAGGTAACTTGGTAATAAAGTCCATCGCTATACCTTCCCATTTCCACGTAGGAATTTCTGGTTGTTTGAGCAAACCAGATGGGCGTTGGTGTTCAGCTTTAACTTTAGAACAAGTCAGGCACTTAGCTACGAACACAGCAATATCCTTTTTCATACCGGGCCACCAATAAGTTATGCGCAAATCCTTGTACATCTTATCAGCGCCGGGATGAATAGAATACCGAGATTTGTGCGCTTCACTCAGGATATCAGCGCGAAGATTCTCATCACAAGGGATCCAGATGCGATTAAGATAGCAGAGAATTCCACTCAGATTAGGGACAAAGAGTGCTTCCGCGCCACACGCTAACTCGGCGCGAAGGTTACCATTACTGATGGATGCGCGCTGCGCGTCACGAATACGCGATTCAAGGTTGCTTTGAATCGGCGCGAAGTGAAGCTGGGTGCGCGGCAAGATACAGTTAAGTTGGCAGGGTTTTCGGCTGAGCGCATCGGCTACCACATTAGCCTTACCAGGATGATACCGGATCTCACAATCGTAATCGCTGATGAGTTCGTTCCATCGGCGTTGCCTCATGTTAAGTTCCTTTTGATCAAAGATATGCTGAAGGCTTTTATGGTCAGTGTAGAGGATACACTTAGTACCATAAAGGTAGTGTCTCCAGATCTTCAAGGCAAAAACAACTGCACCAAGCTCGAGGTCGTGAGTTGTATAATTCTTTTCATGAACCTTAAGTTGCCTTGATGCGTAAGCGATAACCTTGCCTCGTTGCATAAGAACACAACCGAGACCTTGGTTGGATGCATCGCAATACACGACAAAATCATCATTACCCTCAGGTAGCGCAAGAACAGGAGCTTCACACAACAAACGCTTGAGCGTTAGAAAGGCTTCTTCTTGCTTCGAGCCCCAAATATACGGTTTACCTTTGTGCGTCAGAGCTGTTAAAGGCAAAGCGATATTTGAGAAGTTCGAAATGAAACGCCGGTAATAACCAGCTAAGCCCAGAAAGGAACGGATCTCAGAAGGAGAGGATGGCGTAATCCAGTTCTTGATTGCTTCAATCTTGGATGGGTCGACATGAATACCCATCTTGTTTACAACATGACCAAGAAACTGTACTTCATCAGACCAAAATTCACACTTGGAAAGCTTAGCATAGAGTTGCTCGGCTCTAAGCTTTTGCAATACCAATCGGAGATGTTGCTCATGCTCGGCCTTGGTCTTAGAATACACCAGAACATCATCGATAAACACGATCACGAATTTATCCAAGAAAGGCCTACACACCCGATTCATAAGATCCATGAAAACGGCGGGTGCGTTGGTTAGACCGAAGGACATGACCAAGAATTCAAAATGGCCATAACGAGTTCGAAAAGCAGTCTTCGGAACATCTTCATCGCGGATACGCAACTGATGATAACCAGAACGGAGATCGATCTTCGAGAAACAGGAGGCACCTTGGAGTTGATCAAAGAGGTCGTCAATACGCGGTAAGGGATACCGGTTTTTAATGGTGAGTTTGTTCAACTCGCGGTAATCAATACACATGCGAAACGATCCATCTTTCTTTCCTTCATCGGGTTTAACCACATGGGCTAGAAATGCAATACACTTCTTCCGCATGAGTCTTTGGGCTTCGGCGCAAGACATAAGTTTAAGACCACTGGAGGGTTTTTCGCCGTAGATATGAAGATCACCATTTCCTCGAGGTATGCGAATCAATTTCTTGGCGCAAATAACTTCGGCGCGATTCTTCGAGAGCCAGTCCATACCAATGATAACATCAAAGCTTCCAAGAGGCATAGGGATGAGGTCGATCAGAAAATCGTTTTCGTTAAGGTTAAGCGTACAATCTTTAATCACCGAGTTTATTAAAACAGTTTCGCCATTAGCCAATTCAACTGAAAAATCTTCTTTTAAGTCATCGCGCGGTCGCGCAAGCTTCTGCTCGAAGGCGCGAGAGATAAAACTTCGATCGGCGCCAGTATCAAATAGCATAGATGCATAAAATCCGTTAAGCAAAAATGTACCATTAACTACGTCGTTATTCGCTTGCGCTTGGTGCGCGGTTATGTTAAAAGCTCGGCCACGCGTCACTTGGTTCGAAATTTGGTTCACCGGATTCGCTTGAGTAATCTGAACTTGTAGCCTTGGGCACGCGTTCCGGAAATGACTTGGATCACCGCAGTTAAAGCACGATCTGGGTCGTGGGTTTTGGTAAGTTGGCTGTGGGTTCTGCGGGTAGGCTGGTGGTGTTGGCGCAATCGGATTGGAGGGAGGGGTTCTACAGTACTCAACGGAGTGACCTACGCGGCCACATCGGTTACATTGTCGACACGGGACTTGAGGTGGGTGATGAAGTCTACAGGTTGGGCAAAAGGGTTGGTTTCCTGTGTAAGGTTTCTTAGTTGGCGGGGCAGGAAGTGCTGGATTGGTTAAGGCATAGTTGTGGCCTATAGGAGGTGTTGGGTAGGCTGACAGAGGTTGAGGGGCGTATGCTAGAGGCTGGTAAGCGGGTTGCTGGACAATGGGCGGGTTGGTAAGCGCATAGGCTTGTCTGCGCCTACGTTTCTGGTTATGGTTTGAGGGTTCTGGTTTGGTTTCTGTTGGTTCAGGGACAGTCTTGGTGGGTTTGGTCTTCTCAGTTCCCCGCAGGAACAGGGTTCCTGCTCTGACATGGTTGTCGCTGAGCACAGCGGCCAATTCGATGGCGTCAGAGAGGGTAACTGGGTTTCTGGCCCATACAGAATCTTGAATTTCCATGGGGAGACCCCCAAGGAATTTCTCGATGGCTCGGCGGGAAGGGGTAACAAGGTGAGGGACCAGTAAGCTTAGCTCGTGGAAGCGCGTCGCGTACTCGCGCGCTTCACCGCTGTATTGCTTCAAGTTCCAGAATTCTTCCTCCAGGCGCTTAACTTCGTTGGGAGGGCAGAATTCTCGCGTAAGAATTTCCTTGAATTCCTCCCATGTCATGCTAGAAGCAGCCTCTGCGCCACGCGCATGAGCTACTCCATTCCACCATGTAAGCGCTCTAGATTCCAGGACACTGGAAGCATACAGGGTTCGTCTGTCTGAGGGGCATTGGGTGTGGAGGAAAGTGTTTTCTATTTTCTCAAGCCACTGGAGCATCACGGTGGCTCCTTCAAGACCTGTGAACTTTGGAGGGTTACCCGCATTAAAGGACTTAATGTTATAACTGGAGGTATTAGCATTGTTTTGGCTCAAAGCTTGGGCTATTGCGGCGGCCATTTCCTGGGAACGTTGCCGTCTGCGCATGCGCGAGGCTTCTCTTCTCTGAAATCGGCGAGATAGCGGAGGCATTCTATAAAAATTTTAATTTTAGTTAATATCTTAGTTTTAGCACAAAGTTTAACCTCGAAAAGCTTGGTTTCACGGAGTTAGATACTATCAAAAGTTAAAGTAAAATAAATGACCCTAAATGCAGACTTAATAAAGGTAACAAATTCGAATCAGAAATCGACAATTCATGTATCACCATGACTTTCCGAATTCCCAATTTAAAATGATGAGTAAACGAGTATTGGAGATTGACGATTCATGTATCACCATGACTTTTCAATCCTCAATATAAAATACACAAGAAAATGAGTATTGGAGGTTGACAATTCATGTATCACCATGACTTTTCAAGTCTCCAACCTCAGAACATAATCGTAAATGGAAATTGAAAATCAACTATTCATGTATCACCATGACTTTTCGGATTTTCAACCCCAACAAACGAATATGTAAGTAAAATCAATAAAAATCGAAATTCAACAAAAATCGAAATATCGCGGAATAAAATCATATACTGCGCAAGCGCGAGCATATTCATAAATAACGAGTAATTAACAATAAGCGCGCAAACATGAGATTTCTCTCATGCGCGAGAAGGGACTCTTAGGTATTCTAGGCCGTTACGTCTAACCACCTATCCTAAAGTTAACAGCTCTGATACCAATCTGTAACACCCCGACCAAAGGCGGATTATACATCGGGGCGCCACATATTGCTTCATTACTCGCGACACTATTGGTGTCAATATTTATTAATACACATTTTATCGCGCACGCGCAGCGGGGAAAATAAAGAACATAAATCAAACATAAATCAATATATTATAAATTATAACATTCAAATAACATTAACTTGTCTTGATACATTTTAATTCTAGGTCCAAAAGTAAAAACGTCCTACGTGTCCACAAGCTCCAAAACAGCTACTGCAAACCTGAACATGTGTTAAAATAAACGTCAAACACTTGCGTGTTGGTGAGAAATCAAGTTTAATAGATAATCATAGATAATTACAGTAAATCTGCGCGCAACACGTGTATGTCTAGAGTTTAACAAGGGTGTAATCAGATTGTGATCAAGCCTAAGATAGTTCATAGATCATAGTTCAATCCATGCTCCCAATTGAGCATAAAAACGAGAAAACATCTGTGCAAGTGTAAACAAAGAAAACCGTAAACGATAGGTCTCCCGTGTTCAACTAATGGTACCAACGGAACTGCGGAATAGGCCGAACAAAGCGGTTAATGATACACACATACAAATAAACAGCCAAGTAAACGTCCTCAACACATGGGATACTGCGCGACTAAAGTTCATAAACAAGTTTAAGACTCAAGTTTTGTATGAACACATGAACATCCCAAAGCATTTAAAATAAAAAGGGATTAGATACGAGATAACTCACATGATAAACGATGCGGTGATAGATAAAGCAAGAACCAACTTTAAACAAGCACAAGTTAACCTATAAATAAGATTATTGTTTTAATGATTTGTTTTAAGTCTTGATTATAAGTTAGCATCATTAATAAGTAAATTATAATATATATTACCGGAAAAGCAGGAAGAACAGGAAGGACGACGGAGGCAGAGAGGAAGACGGCAGAGAGCAAGGAGCAAGAGAACAGGAGAGATTAAGTGTTTGTGTGTGATGTGTTAGGAAAAATAATGCTATTATTTATAGAGAAACCCTAGGGAACACAATCCTAGAAAAGGGGAAAAGATCTCAAAAAGCAAAAGATTCCAAAAGCAAAAGATATCAAAAGATATGGCAGCTGCAGGGGGCAAGATAAAGCTGTCAGCGAACAGTAAAAAGGCATGGGCAGTTCAGATAAAGGTACTGGATAAAGCTTGGCAAAAGCAGATCTCAAAAGATAATGTCAGTCACTTTATCTACCAACCAATGGGGTTGGTACGCATGCAGCGCCGAAAGTAACTATTCAGACATAAAGCAGATTAGGTCAACAGCTCAAAAGATAAGACAACACAAAAGCAACGGCTAGATTCAACACAAGAAAACTCAAAGGGTACAGCGCGAGAAGGCTAAGGCGCGAAGGCAAACACAGAAGGTCAAGAGAGCGCGAACGCGAAGGTAGACAAAAACAACCTTAACGCGTCGCGGAAAGAACTATATTTCCATGCGCACTGCGGGAAGAACCACATTTCTTAGCGCGCCGCGGGAGGAACTAAGATTCCTAGCGCGCCGCGGGAAGAACTATAATTCTTCGCGCGTCGAGGGAACTACAAATCCTTAGCGCGTCGCGGGAAGCGTTCGTCTCGCTTAACGCAGGAACAGATGGTCTTCACGCAGGATTCCTTGTAAGGGGTCTGGCGCGTGGAGCTGCGCAGACATCCTTAGGCGGGAAGGAACAAAGGACAAGCAAAGAGTTGAAAGAGGGAAGCAAGGCTTAAGGGCGGGACGGCGACAAGAGGGAAAAGAAGGCGGAAAGAGAGAAGGAGAGGGACGGGACAGCGGAAAGAAAGAGAGAGAAAGAGGCGGGAAGGAAAATATATTATTATTATTAAAAATAAAGTAAAATATATATTAAATCATAAAAGAAAGAGATCGGGTCAGAGAAACGGGTACCTGGGTCGGGTCGGACCAGGGCAGATGTCACATGCGCCCTTTCCCAAAACTTCTTTGATAATGTATGGTCCTTCCCAGACCGGGGCCAGCTTTCCTGGGCGCTCTTGGTTCGAAGCCTCGTTGTTACGCAATATGTAAACCCCTACATTGAAGTTGCAGAGTTTTACCCGCGTGTTGTAGTATTTTTGCATTTGTCGCTTGTAATTCTCTTCACGCGCTGCGGCTAAGTCTCTGCGTTCTTCGGTTAGCATAAGGTCTAACCGTCTTTCTTTATCATTGTCTTCTGGCTGAGTCAAGACCCTTGGTGAGGGTAGACCAATTTCGACCGGGACCATGGCTTCAGTGCCATAAGTGAGGCTGAACGGGGTTTCTCCCGTACTTGCCTTTTTCAACGTTCTGTTTGCCCAAAGGACGTGTGGAACTTCGTCCACCCAGCCGGATCTGTGTTCCAAGAGTCTTTTCTTTATGCCGTCGACGATGCTCTTATTTGCTCTTTCCACCTCACCATTACCCTGCTGGTGCCCCACTGAGGTAAAGGTGTGGGTGATTTGAAGTTCTTCCTGCCACTTTTGTAGCTTCTTGTCAGCAAAGTTGGTGCCGTTATCGCTCACCAAATTCTGTGGAAGTACAAAACGACAAATAATAAATTCCCTAATAAATTTTTTGATTTGTTTTGCGGTTGTTTGGGCTAAGGGTTTTGCTTCTATCCACTTGGTGAAGTAGTCGATGGCTACCACTAGAAACTGAACGTTCCCTGCTGCTGTGGGAAATGGGCCTGTCACATCGATGGCCCACTTCTGAAATGGCCATGAAGAGGTGACTGGAAAAAGTTCATTCTTCGGGCGATGAGTGTTGGGTGCGTAGAGTTGGCAAAACCTACACTTTCCGATGTATGCCAGGGCATCCGTATGCATCCCCGGCCAAAAGTATCCCGCGTTGTTTAGCTTAGCTACAACAACGGGTGGACCTGCGTGTACTCCATAGATGCCCTCGTGCACTTCCCTTAGGAGGTAGCTAGCATCTTGGTTGTCCACGCATCTTAGGAGTGGGCCAAGAAAATTACGTCTGTAAAGGATGTCATCGATGAGTTGATAGTTCAGTGCTTTACAGCGTATTTTTCTTGCCTGTGTTTTTTACTCTGGTAGTATACCCGCCGCAAGGTAATTTATTATTGGTGTCATCCACGTTTCTATACCGGTTTGGATGACACAGATTTCCTTGTGCGGGACTGATGGTGCTCCAAGGAGTTCAATGCGGATGTCCTTTCCCAAGTGGGTGAAGGCTAATGATGCAAGCTTGCTTAACGCATCCGCAGATTTGTTTTCGCTACGCTTGACGTGTATGACTTTACAATCGTTAAAATTGTGCATAAGGGTTTTTGCTTGTGCGAGGTACAGGGCCACTGTGTCGTTCACGTCCGTGTACGTCCCATTTATTTGGTTGGCTACTAACATGGAATCCACGTGGGCTTCCAAGTTTTTCACTCCCATCTTACGCGCAATTCTCAGCCCGACCAAGAATGCTTCATACTCCGCTTCGTTATTCGTACTTGGAAAATCCAGTCGAATAGCGTAAGTGTATTCTTGGAAAATCCACTCATTGCTCATGTTGAGCTGTTGTCGAGTGCTTCCGAATTCGTCAGCCAGTTGGAGTGAACGTAAGCGTTCATCCAACTCAGCTTGGAATTCCTTCTAACGTGCTTCCGCGCCACGCTTTAACTTGATCAAGTGTTTGGCGGGGGAGCCTCGTCTGTTGTCTCTCCAACTGGGTATCGGTGAATCCCAGTGAAGGATTGTTTACTGCACTTGCCCCGGCTTGGGTAACCGGGGTAGTGTTCGTAAAAATTGTGTACTCGTCGGTGTTCCCCCCAGTAGCTGGGGTTGTGGTTACCGGAGTTTCTTGGTCACTCGTTGGCCTTGGCATCGGAGTAACCTTAACCATCTTTCCAGAGGTTTTGAAAAAACTGAAAAAGAATTAGTTCTAGCTTTTATGCACGGATGGCGCCAATGAAGAAACACAATGTGACCCCGGCGGATTATGGATAATCTTAGGGTTAAGTAGATGTTTCCCACGAGGGTTAGGTCCTGCAAAGATGGTTATTCTTCTGATGACCTGCAAAACAGACACCGTGAACTCGTCACTGAGAAGGGGGGGTTCCTCCTTGTGACCACCCTCCGGCGTGAGAATCAGACTAGATTGCTCTGAATATAAGTGTATATTGAGAGAAATAGCTAGGGAAGATAAGATAATATCAGATGATATCCCTTGATACCATTCCAAGGTGTTGGAGTATTTATAGCCGAATGTAGGTTTCCAAGCAGGTACAGCCAGCTGTATAATATTCCTTTTCCACCAACTGTGGGCTACGTACGTGCCATGCTGGTGGTTGGTGGGTAGGCAGCGGCTGATAGTGACATGGCCGGCTGTGTACTATTCCTTTTCCACCAACTACAGGCTATGTACGTGCCACGATGAGGGTTGGTGGGTAGGCAGCGGCTGATAGTGACATTTTGTACTGGAGTATGCTACTCCTCGTACTATTGTCGGTGAGCTGTCACCCTGTGATTGGTTCATGGGCTGCTTTGGTCAGATCTTGTCTATTTTGTCCATACCTTGGCAGGTATAGTACAAAAGATCTTCCAGAAGCATACGGACTGGCTCTTTTGGGCGGGAATATTCCCGCCTTGCTCATTCCTTCTTCAGGTGACATTGCTGAAGTATTAAGAGTTAGTGCCTTATGCATGTAGCTTTACTGTTAGTGCGGGTAGCCTTCCTTCTCAGCTTGTACCCATAGCTGCGGGAACAGGCAGGGTACCGTACCAAGGGAGGATTTCCTGCGGGAACAGCTGGCTTACTGCGTGTAAGGTCTTCATCTCTCTGAGCATGGTGGGTCTTGCGGAACCTGTTGGTCTTTGCGCAGACGTACCCCATCAAGGTGTGTCTTGCGGGTCCAACTGGACTTTGCGGGGACCTACCTCTTCTGACATGTATACGTCAAAATTTTAAACATATTAGATGACTTGCTGTAGCGACTAAATGCATAGTTGTAACAACAATTTATTAGACCTTTTTAAATCTTGTATGATTGTTTTAAATGATATAACAAAACTCGTGTAAAATTTAATGAAATTCACTTATTGGTTGTAAAATGTATATAGTTCTTTTCTAAAGTATATTTAAAGAGATTCATAATCTGAAAATTTTATATAAACCTATTTTTGTGTAGATTTATCTTAAAATTTTTAACACATATTTTTCTTACAACTAAAAAATCAACAACTTTTGTCCTCATGCCTGACAGGGGTCGTCACCATCGCCCCATTGTGCCCATGTCGGGCTGTTCACTGCCTCAATGGCCAATGGATCCCCCCTTGTGCGTATATTAAGTCCATCGAGTCTGACAAGTAAGATAAAAAAAATAATTATTAAATCAAACTCCAAAGCTACTCGTTTTGGTGGAGTTTTTCATTGTCGGCCTGCCCCTCCATACATTCGGAGTAAAAAACATCTCCAATTACAACTTTTAGAACACCATTAAATACATATATACTCATTCACACATCCTTATTAAAGATTCATTTTTAAATAAAAAATCACCGTAGACAGCTTTTCAACATTTGCATCAGTGCTGTAGAAATCGATAAAAGCTAGCTGGACAGTATAGTAGGACCGAAGATTAATCGAGATTAGCAAGGATCAATCGGATTGGATTTTATATGTAATTATTCAAATATGCGGATTTATTCCAAATTTTAATTTTGACCGACCCTAAACAAATAGTGATTAATAGGCAACTAGTTGGTGTAGTACCAACTAACGATGACTCAAGGATTAATCGGCGCATAGACGGGCTTTTACAACCATGTTCGCGACAATAGACAGGTAAAAACCAACCAATAAGAGCATGACAAAGAAGATCTGCCATCAAAGACAACTAGGATTTATCCAGCAAAAATTAGTTGATGGATGACAACCAGGGGCTACATTTAGGCGGCAACTTTAAAAGTGGCGCTAAATTGGAGGAAGGGTTGCCAAAGTGACTCTACGCCAAAAGTATCTCACTCACATTCTCCCTCTCTCCTTCGGTCTCGCTAAACCGTCCCTAACTCTTAGGAGCGTTTTACTAATAAAGGCAAAGCTAGTGATAAGACTGTGTTGTGGAAAGTTACAAAATAAGCGGATTTTTGATACATGGTGTCATGTTAGTAGAGAGACGATTTTTATTTTAAAGATGCAGTGGTGTTGTCGCCCCCACTTATTTTATTATTATTTTGAACCCACAACCCGGCGACATACCTTTGTCACCCCCCCTTCCCCAACAAATTGCCCTTTTGTAGCCTATGGGGGTGGTGTTGTAGCCCATAGTCGCCCAAAAACCTCCCACTTTTCACCTCACTACGTATAACCTATTATATATATAAGAAAGTTAAAGTACAAATGAAATTAACGTGCTAATTGTGAGAATTAAATATGGTAATAATATATATATACAAGTAGAGTAATTATACAATTACATCATTGAGTAATTATGTAATTACCATCCCAGTCATCTTGCATCAGCCGTGAAGGAGGTGTCACAAACATCCTTTATGAATACTTCCATTTTCTCTTTTGTCTTCTTTGATATCAGGGTGGCTATCTCGAACGAGATGCTTTTAGGCAGGTACTGAAGGGGTTAGGGTGGGTTCCTCTCTTCCTGCCTCTATTCTGATTGCTTCTATTCACCACCCTGCACCCTTTCAGTTAGGGGTGTTCATGGTTCGGTTCGAAACTGTGAAACCGCCCAAATCAGCCATTGGTTCGGTTTCATGGTTGGTTTTTTTTTCAAGTTTCGGTCGGTTGGTTTCAAATATTTCAAACCGTAGCGAACGGTTTGATTTACGGTTTATACCAAAAACCAACCGTATAAAAGCAGACCGGACCGGACCGTATAATTTAATTATACATGTATATTACATTATATGTGTGGTAAATACAAAGTGGTAATTGGTAATACGCATATTAACCAAATCCTAAAAGCACAGACAAACTGCAAACTGTGAAGTAGTTAAACCTTTATTTTGATGTATTTGGATGATAAGTATGCTAATTATTTTTTACAGCCAGTTATCTTATGTATTAGGTTACTTATCTTCATGTATTTTCATGTTTTTGGACAACTCATGTTTAAATGTGACTGGACGAATTGTATTTAAATACGTTTTGCAAATTATTCACAACCTAACAGGGCCAAACCGTGAAACCAAACCGGAATCAAACCGTAATTAGCGGTTTGGTTCAGTTCGGTTTAAGAGTTCAACGGTTTGATTTTGGTTTATAAGAACGAAAAACCGTTACTAACGGTTTGGTTCACGGTTTGACCCAAAACCGTGAAAACCGGACCGTGAACACCCCTACTTTCAGTCAGCGTTATCATGTTGGAACATCATTGAAGAAACACTAAGTGACCCCGGGCAGATTACGGATAATCTAGGGGTTAAGTAATGTTTCCCACGAGGGTTAGGTCCGGCAAAGAAGGATGTTCTTCAGATGACCTGCAAAACAGAAACCGTGAGCTCGTCACTGAGAATGGGGGGGGGGGTTCCTCCTTGTGACCACCCTCCGGCGTGAGAATCAGACTAGATTACTCTGAATATAAGTGTATATTGAGAGAAATAGCTAGTGAAGGTAAAATACCAGATCCCCCTTCCATTCCAAGGTGTTGGAGTATTTATAGCCGAAGGTAGGTTTCCAAGCAGGTACAGCCAGCTGTATAATATTCCTGTTCTACCAACTACGGGCTACGCACGTGCCATGCTGGTTGGTGGGTAGGCAGCGGCTGATAGTGACCAGGCCGGCTGTGTACTATTCCTTTTCCACCAACTGCAGGCTATGTGCGTGCCACGACAAGGGTTGGTGAGTAGGCAGCGGCTAATAGTGACAAACAGTACTAGAGCATGCTCCTTGTACTGTTTGTCGGTGAGCTGTCACCCTGTGATTGATTCATGGGCTGCTTTGGTCAGATCTTGTCTATTTTGTCCATACCTTGGCAGGTATAGTACAAAAGATCTTCCAGAAGCATACGGACTGGCTCATTTGGGCGGGAGTATTCCCGCCTTGCTCATTCCTTCAGGTGACACTGAATTATTTAGTGCCTTGTGCGTGTAGCCTTGCTATTAGTGCGGGTAGCCTTCCCTGATGGCTTGTATCCGCAGCTGCGGGGACAGGCGGGGTACTTCACCATTGGGAGGCTTTCCCCGCGGTAATAGCTGGCGTACTGCGCGTAAGGTCTTCATCTCTGAGCATGGTGGGTCCTGCGGAACCAGTTGGTCCTTGCGCAGACGTCCCTCTTCAAGGTGAGTCTTGCGGGTCCAACTGGGCTCTGCTGGGACCTACCTCTTCAAGTCCCCCCAGTCCAATGTTCTTCTCATGAATTGTTAATAAGTGAGGTGAACTTTGGACTTAAGCAAGGGGTTTTGAAAAGGATTTAGTTTTAAGGTTGTCCGTGGGGATTATTCCCGCGGTTTCCCTAATGTCACGTGCAGAAATTCCCGACTTTTCTGCTTGATCTTTGGGTATGATGCAGGTAGGTGTGTAACCTCCTCGCAAGTCAGGAGCGTTGAGTTTCACTTGTAGATTCTCCACGAGGTTTTGGTAGTTTTAAACATAGTGATCAATTATGTTAAAGAACCAATTCCATCATGGAGCTTCAAACAATCTAGTTCCCAACGTTCCCGCTATGCGGGGATGTTATTTCCCTTTCCGCAAGCATGACCCAGAAGATCCTTCTTGGTTTCAATTCCCTGCGAGTGCTAAGTATGTGAAGGGTTTCGCCTTGACACTGTACCCGCACTCGTCTTATAGTTATCTTACTTCCAAGGTATTCTTGGCGTCCATTCCCTGCGGGTGCTAAGTATGTGAAGGGTTTTGCCTTGACACTGTACCCGCACCTGTCTTATAGTTACTTGGTTGCCCAGGTAAGGGGGGTATATTCCCTCTTATTTTTGAATATTTTTGAATCTTTTTGAAATTCGAAGAGTTGGTGAAAGGATAAGAACAGTCCAAACTGTTGAAACGTCGTCCGACGGCTTCTTCTGACAGTGTCAGGACGTGCAGGAAGTTATGGCGACGTGACAGTACATGGTCATTCCAGACGCTTTTTCAGGCGCGTGGGCGCGATTTTTTGGGCGCGTAGGTGCGGATTTTACGGCGCGCGTCCCGTCAACAGCTGTTGCCAGCTTGCTTTTTCCACGTGTCATAGTTTCATTGCACCAGCGTTTTTCTCTCTCCTCCGCATTAAATTCATCGCATTCATTGCGATGAGTATATAAAGGGGGAGAGGGTCCTTTGTAATCCACACTTTCACTTCTATCTTCTCCTTCTAAGCGATTTCCGGCAAATATTCTTTCTGAAATCGTTGCCTTTCATCCTTCCAGAATGTCTTCTTCCCATGATGTTGAGGCTACTGCCGAGGAGTCTGACGCGTTCGTCGAGAATCCGTCGTCCACTTCCGATAAGGACGATAAGAGCACTGCTGGCGAATGCCAGTGTGCTCTTCCCATCGAGCTCTATCGGTACATCGTCCGGAAGTTCATGCTCAAGCCGTTCGAGCCTGAGTTTCCGGAGCCACACCAGACGGTGTACGATGCCCCCAAGGGCAAAATAGGGGTGTATGCTGCATTCTTCGTTTATGGGAATCTCAGGTTCCCATTGACGAAGTTTGTATACCGTGTCTTTGAGAGGCACGGTGTGCATCTGACGGAGGTACACCCGATGGCGATCGCCAAAATCCGCCACTTTGAGTGGGTGTGCCTCATTCTGGGTGTGGAGCCCCACGTTGATCGGTTGATGACCTTCTACTCCTGGAGGTGCATCTAGGGGTGGTACACCTGGTCATTCGGATCAAGGGTGTGATGATCTGCGCTACCGAGCGCAGTCTTCAGTCGTGGAAACGGGAGTTTTTCTATATCTCCGCTCGCGTCATCCCCCTTGCGATGACGTTTAAGAATGGGAGAGCACTCCCCACCCTTCACGCCCCCAACTACCAGGAGGCGGAATGGTTCTCCAAGATCTCCCGGATCCAGACTCCGGTGTACCGCTTTGCGGAGTCCGGGATGGTGATGCTCGGGATGAGCCGGGTGTGGAAGGAGGCGTCACAGATTCCCATCGTCCTTGAATACGGTTTGAACTCTGTCCCTTACGGAATGCTTCATATTATCCGTTAATTTAGGGTTTTTGTTCTAACCGTTTTCTTTTTGTTTACAGATGGAAACGACTTGCAGTCTCTCCTGCAGCCGCGGGAGAGTGATGGTCCCGCTCGGATGGGTACTCGTGCTCTAGATGAGAACGAGTTGCCCATCCTTGAGCAAACGGCGGATCGGTTCGTGGAGGTCTACCCGCAAGGCCACGAGATCCTGAGCGCCAGGCGGCCAGGTAAAGAACTTTTTGACCCTTGCCCTCTCAATGCTCAAACCTCCGCGGGAATTCCTCTAATTTTGTCATCTTCTGATGAGGAATCCGCAGATGGTCATTTCTTGGCGAGGAAGAAGGCTGCTGGCGGGACGGGCAAGGCGAAGGTAGCCTCCACCGCTGACCCGGTGAACCGGTCCGAGTCAGAGACCGAGAGTGAAGAGGCGGCGGGGAACCCAGGTGGTGTTGAGACCACTGCTCCGGAGGTTGAAACGGCTGTCACCTCCGAGCAGCCCAGGACGACGACGGTAACCGGTACGAAGAGGCCGGCTCCATCGGGTTCGTCACCGCCTGTTCGCACCTTCAGGCTCAAAACGACCCGTAAGTGTTCATAACTTTAACTTCTTATCTTTCCGCTATGATATTTATATATCTTGTTTTCGTGTAGGCGTGGATGCTACGGCATTCCAAAGTGGAGCGGGAGGGAGCAGCTCTGGACCCATGAAGGTAGGTTTGGTCAACCTACCCGAGGCGATGACCCAGGCGGCTACGCCTGCTTGCAGTACTGGTTCAGATGCTCATCCCGTTGAGCCAACTGTTCCAGCTGTAACCTTATCCCCGCCGGCTGTCAGTGCCATTTTCACAGAATCCATCACTGAGCCGGCGGTGATTTCTCTTGCGGGTTCTTCCGCAGCCGCGGCCACGGTTGTGAGTTCACCTCCGGTGAGTTCACCTCCGTTGGTTTCCACCGCGGCAGCCTCCACCATGCCTCCTCCGGCGCCTGCGACTATGGCCAGTCCTTCAGGTACGTTTGGGGTTGGGGCGTCTAGCCAATCCTTGCCTCCTTCCCGTCTCCTTGACCTTTTGGATGGATATCCCTTAGGTTCAGGTGATGGGTTTGGTGGCTATCGGCCTGTTGTCGACCCTACAGGTGCGTAGGGTTATTTTGGCCTATATCCCTTTCATCATTTCTTTATCTTAACTGTTTTTTTTATTGCAGTTCGTGATTCCAACGAGGTGTACGCTCCTCGGTGGAAGATCCGCCGGGGAACGACCCTCCGGACTGCTGAGGACTGCGTCGAATGGGTGCGTCACGCCGCCCCAAGCGGCGCGCTGGGGGAGGCCATGGCCAGCTACCAGGAAGGTAGGCTGTCCAACGAGCTCCGAATCCTTCTCGCCCGGATGCAGCCGCGCGTCGAGCTACTTTGTCGTGAAAACGACAAGTTAAAGACGGCGCGTAGCCTTGAAGTGGCTCAGGCGCGGGCCATCCGGGAGGAGAATGCGAAGCTTGCCGCCGTTGCTGCGGAAAAGGAGAAGGCCTTCAAGGCCCTTGAGGTTGACGTTAAGGCTCGTCTGGAGGCCCGTTCCAAGGCTGCCCAAGCTGTTAACGAACAGCTTCGGCTGGCCAAGGAAACTGCATGGAACGCAACCGAGAGGGCCACCAAGGCTGAAGCTGTTGCTGAGCCTCTGCGCATCGAAAATGAGGAACTTAAAGCCAAATTAGAGAGGCTCCAGCAGGCTCATGATGCCTTGGCCATGGAAGATGCCAAGAAGCTCCAAGAGATCTTGGACCAGAGGGGGGTGCTTGACCACACTGAGCGTAAGCTAAAGGGCGTCGAAGAGGCTGCAGCCAAAGATGTGTTGCTTGCCAACCTCACAAAGAACAAAGCCGAACGCGCCCGTAATGAAGCTCAAGCTGCCCTCCAGGAGGCTCTGGTTGCCAAGGAATGGCTTCTTCGAGAAGCGTTGTCGCAGGTATGCGCAGCTTCCTAACTTCTAACTTCTTTACGCTTTTCCTTACTCTTGAGTTGACAAACTTCTGTTTTGTAGGTTGTGCATCGGGTGTTCACGAACACATCATATGACGATGCGATGAGCGCAGCCCTCAACGCTTCTCATGAGGATGGGGAAAAGGCTGGCTTCCTGCTTGGTCTAGGGTTTGTTGAACAAGGCATCCCGCCTTCCAACTTCCCTCTTTACAATGTGGATACTGAAGCTGCGTATGACCAAGCAGTGAATCAGTATGCTGCCTTCCCGCATCCGGTGGTGGAGAAGGTGAACGAGATTGCTGCTGCTGATGATGGGCTAGCTATCCTTAAAGCTTTCATTGAACCGCCACACTCTACTGATGGTGCGGGTCCAAGTGGAAGTGGTCCTGAAGCTTGATCCTTAAGATCCCTTTCCACCATTAGAGTAGATTTTTATTTTTGTATAGCTTCTTTTGTATGCGGGTATGTACCCAGCAATCTTTGTAATATTTGAATTTCGATGGAATAAAGATTATTTGCTAATGTCTTGCCTTGTTTATTTCACGCATATTTTGATTTAACTTAGTAATTTCTTTAGTACTTAGATAAGTTAACTTTTCAACGTGGCAGATAATAAGTTAAAGTTTTGCTTCCTCTTTCGTGATTGTGCGGATAAGACCGTCACTTGCACTTAGTAGGATGGCTAAACTTTACCTATATCTGACCTGCGTGGAAGTTTTCCTCATCTTTTCCTTTGAAATTTTCTAAGTGTTTTGAATAAGTTAACCTTTCGATGCGCGGTTGCCAATAGGTCAATGTTCAGTTTCTTTTATCATGATTGTGCGGGTAGGACCGTCACTTTCATTTATTGGGATGACCAAACTTCACCTATAGCTGACCTGCGTGAAGGTTTTCCTTAGAAATTTTTACCGTTTTATGTGTTTATGCGGGTTTTGCCGCCTTCCACACGCAACGACTTACTTCTTCCCATATTTATGCGGTGAATACCGGCATATCAGCGTGGGAAGTTCATAAGTATAAAGGTAAGGCTATCAACACAATGTGAAAGGAGAATCATTTCCATTAGAAGTGGCTCTAGGCCTTTTCTTTACAAATTTGGAATTGATCTACATGTAACATTTGCGTAATTGTGCTCCGTTCCATGTTCTTGGGATAGGAGTGCCATCGAGCCTTTCGAGCCGGTATGCGCCTTTTCCTAAAACTTCTTTGATAATGTATGGTCCTTCCCAGACCGGTGCCAGCTTTCCTGGGCGCTCTTGGTTTGACGCCTCGTTGTTACACAATATGTAATCTCCTACATTGAAGTTGCAGAGTTTTACCCGCGTGTTGTAGTACTTTTGCATTTGTCGCTTGTAGTTTTCTTCACGCGCTGCGGCTAAGTCTATGCGTTCCTCGGTTAGCATAAGGTCTAACCGTCTTTCCGCATCATTGTCTTCTGGCTGAATCAAGACCCTTGGTGAGGGCAAACCAATTTCGACTGGGACCATGGCTTCAGTGCCATAAGTGAGGCTGAACGGGGTTTCTCCCGTACTGGCCTTTTTCAGCGTTCTATTTGCCCAAAGGACGTGTGGAACTTCGTCTACCCAGCCGGATCTGTGTTCCAGGAGTCTTTTCTTTATGCCTTCGACGATGCTTTTATTTGCTCTTTCCACCTCACCGTTACCTTGCGGGTGTGCCACTGAGGTAAAGGTGTGGGTGATTTGAAGTTCTTCTAGCCACTTTTATAGCTTCTTGTCAGCAAAGTTGGTGCCGTTATCACTCACCAAAGTCTGTGGAAGTCCAAAACGACAAATAATAAATTCCCAAAAAAATTTTTCAATATGTTTTGCGGTTGCTTGGGCTAAGGGTTTTGGAGAAGTCACGTGGGTTTCCTCCCGCGTTCCTTGGTTTGAAGGTTTCTCCAAAATTCCTTCTTGGTTGGAAGTCCGTTTCCTTACGCTTCCCTTTCGCCCTGTGGCGTGGGTTTGCGTCGGTGTCGGATTCCTCCCGATCATTGTCCGAGTACTCGCACTCACTGTTCATGTTGAGCTGTTGTCGAGTATTTCCGAATTCGTCAGCCTGTTGGAGTGAACGCAAGCGTTCATCCAACTCAGCTTGGAACTCTTTCTGACGTGCTTCGGCCCATGCCTTAACTTGATCGAGTGTTTGGCGAGGGAGCCTCGCCTGTTTCTCCAACTGGGCATCAGTGAACCTTAGTGAAATATTGTTTACTGCACTTGCCCCGGCTTGAATAACCGGGGTAGTGTTCGTAAAATTTGTATAACCGCCGGTGTTCCCCCCAATGGCTGGGGTTGTGGTTACCGGGGTTTCCTGGTCACTTACTGGCCTTGGGACCGGAGTAACGTTAACCATTTCTTCAGAAATTTTGAAAAAACTGAGAATTAGTTTTAGCTTTTATGCACGGATGGCGCCAATGAAGAAACACTAAGTGACCCCGGGCAGATTACGGATAATCTAGGGGTTAAGTAATGTTTCCCACGAGGGTTAGGTCCGGCAAAGAAGGATGTTCTTCAGATGACCTGCAAAACAGACACCGTGAGCTCGTCACTGAGAAGGGGGGGGGGGTTCCTCCTTGTGACCACCCTCCGGCGTGAGAATCAGACTAGATTACTCTGAATATAAGTGTATATTGAGAGAAATAGCTAGTGAAGGTAAAATACCAGATCCCCCTACCATTCCAAGGTGTTGGAGTATTTATAGCCGAAGGTAGGTTTCCAAGCAGGTACAGCCAGCTGTATAATATTCCTGTTCTACCAACTACGGGCTACGCACGTGCCATGTTGGTTGGTGGGTAGGCAGCGGCTGATAGTGACCAGGCCGGCTGTGTACTATTCCTTTTCCACCAACTGCAGGCTATGTGCGTGCCACGACAAGGGTTGGTGAGTAGGCAGCGGCTAATAGTGACAAACAGTACTAGAGCATGCTCCTTGTACTGTTTGTCGGTGAGCTGTCACCCTGTGATTGATTCATGGGCTGCTTTGGTCAGATCTTGTCTATTTTGTCCATACCTTGGCAGGTATAGTACAAAAGATCTTCCAGAAGCATACGGACTGACTCATTTGGGCGGGAGTATTCCCGCCTTGCTCATTCCTTCAGGTGACACTGAATTATTTAGTGCCTTGTGCGTGTAGCCTTGCTATTAGTGCGGGTAGCCTTCCCTGATGGCTTGTATCCGCAGCTGCGGGGACAGGCGGGGTACTTCACCATTGGGAGGCTTTCCCCGCGGTAACAGCTGGCGTACTGCGCGTAAGGTCTTCATCTCTGAGCATGGTGGATCCTGCGGAACCAGTTGGTCCTTGCGCAGACGTCCCTCTTCAAGGTGAGTCTTGCGGGTCCAACTGGGCTCTGCTGGGACCTACCTCTTCAATCATATACAAGTTTATTATACGGTTTACAAGCCTTTTAAATCAAACATGGTTAATATATAATTAACTATAATCGTCACTCAATCCTTTTCAAGACGTTTGGTTCTTTTTTAGAATATATATAACAAAAATTCATGGTTTGAAATGACAGTTATTTTATGCATTTAATAAAGATTATTAAAACGGTACGCGAGAAGCACACGGCATTACGATGCTGTGGTCTCTTCTAAAATACGCCGTGTGCGTTTTGTACAAGTACTCGCATCTCGCTTTTGTTGTACTCCAACGTGGGACCTAAACATTATCGATTAAAACGATGTATTTATGGGACCCACCTTTGGCATATTGAGACAACTTGTGGGCCCAACCACCTAAGATAGATCCTTTAAATCACCTCCCTCCATTTTTAATTTTTTTTGTGTTTTACAAACATAAAAATATAACATGACTTTTCTCAAAATTTTATGGCCATTAAATGAAAGATAATAAATAAAATTTTCAAAAATTAATTATTAAAAAACAACAAAAAAAAAGAGTTAAATTACTTTAGGGAATTATAGAAATTTGGCATGATGATTTGGTGCTACAAAAATACCGTAAAGCTAGTGGGATTTACTTGGGACTAAAAGTTAGTTACGATACTGGTATTTGCTACAAGAATCAAAAAATAAGATGGTAATATATTTTAAAAGGTATTACTCCCTTTTGCGCCCTGAGATGGTGTTCAACACCATATTATATGTGACATGTCGTTGCTCCATGCCTCGTCCTACGCTCATAACACATGGCCTCAAGGCGTGATGGAAATATGTGGCTTGCCATGAGTATGCGGTTTGAAATCCCGTGGTTGATAAAATTGTGAATTGAAAAACCGGATTAACGAGTATGTATGTTAGCTGCAAAGAGAATAGCATGGAAATTCTGGGCCCTTCTTGCCTCCTGTCATATGGCTAACGCGGTTTGGAACTAGATTAGATCTTGGTGCAAGATTTCTCCAATTTATGCTTTCTTTGTTAGCGACCTTCTTACGCTACACTTATCAGCACCTGTTTGCAAGATAAAGCAAAAGGGTTTGCACGGGATAATCATGTTAGCTTGTTGGTGTATTTGGAAAGCAAGAAATAATACCATCTTTTTTAATACTGACACTTCAAAGTCAAAAACTGATGTTTCAATTAAAACCAAACCAATAATTTATTGGTTGAATAGATTATAAAATGATGTCATTAGGGTATCACTTAGTAATTAACTATTGGTGATGATTGCCTATTTGCACTTGAGTTCATGTTAATCAATCTCAAGAAGCATCATTTGACTATTTGAAATGGTGACAAATTATCTAAGAGCACTATTAGTCTATTACTTCTCATGAGTTATGAATTTGTGACCCCATATATTATTTTTGTTTTATAATCGTTTAGTTAAAGCATATGTAACACCTTAAACATCATTTTAAAAAACTATAAGCAATAATTGATCATTGGATTTGTTTGATTTAATTTTATGTACAAGTGGCTTATTTACAACTTTGATGCATGAGCATCCATGAGCTTATACGTGGTTTGTCTGTTTAATGAACCTTTTGATCCAAGAATTAGTTCGGTTGTAAGATTGGGCTCGAAGAAGAAGCAATCTGGACGGGCTAGTCTCAAAAGACATTCGACGAGAAAACGACAAGAAGAGTAAAAAAGAATTATATTTGTCTCCTAGTTTGTTGTTCATCCGCTTTACATATTTTCCTATCTTTTTATGTTGATCTTGTTTCTTTGTTTATACCTTCATTTAATGTGAGTTAGGATTTCCTCTTTGACTTGGCCATGAGACACGGTTTCGGACTTGACCCGAAACCGGACCCCTCCTACCTAGCCCACTAGTACAAACCAGGTTCCAGTTCGTTAGAGAAACTTTATCCGAATTCGAAACCGGTTCCACCTCTACCCGTTCAAAACCCAAACCGACCCGCCAAAACCTGATAAAAGCACGGCCAGACCAGTCAAAACCCTGTAAAAACCCGACTATACCTAGAACCTGTTTTTAAAAAAACCCGATTGCGCATCACTATTCCACATTGTTTAGTATTTGTTTTAGCACCTTTAGATTTTGGGCCTTGACAACAATATAACGTGTTCTTGTAAGTTATAACTAGTCCAACAAAACAGGCCCAATGGGCCTGAAATAAACAAACTCATTTATAATTTCATATTCATTTTCACACTCATATATAAACCCTAGGTGTACTTCCTGTCTAGTGCCAATCATGAATTAGGGTTTTGAAACCACTCAAGTATAACATTTAGGTCATTTTATTAAAGATTTATGATTTTTTTATAAAATGGTATCATTATTGAATCATAAGTGGTTTTTATACTTAGAAAGAATAATGAGTGATTTTATAGGAACAATAATATTGAAACTTTATTGCTATTATTTTATGGTTTTATCCCATTTTTTAAATCAGCATTAAGTGTTTTTAGGTTATATTTTAAGTACAAAGTACTATTTGTAAACACCCTATATATGCGTATTCATGTTTATATCAAGTATCCAGGTGATTGGCATTATTTTCATTTTTCGTTTATAATATTTATATATTTTTATTTTAATTTTATTTATTGTAAGGGGTTAATAATATACTTAGAGTTTGATGTTAAAAGAATTTCACAGATAAATGAGATGTTATAACCCGTTTAAAAGACATCTGGATTTGGTGAGACCCATGATCCGCCCTGTATTACGGGAGTTGTTTTACATTTTTTGTTTTTAATATTTATGTTTTGGATTTTAATTTTCTTTATTGTAATAAAGTTAATAATATACCTAGGGTTTGATGATGAAAGAGTTGCACAAATAAATGATATGTTATAACCCGTTTAAAAACTATCCGGGTTTAGTGAGACCAATGACCCGCTTATTTTTTTTACTATATAATCGTTTCTTAAAATAAATAATAATATCTTTTCTTTTAAAAAAATTGGATATTAATTTTTAGTATATTTCTATTTTATACGATTTTCATGTCAAATATTTAGTGAGATTAATTTTTAAAATAATGAGATGTTATAACCCGCTTAAGAATTATCCGGGTTTGGTGATACACATACCCTTTTCGGGTCAAATGCATGAGAAGCCTCCATTTACAAATAAAACAATCTGGTGGCTTGAGAAAATTTAGGGAGCAATCAGAGAGCTTTTAAAGGTTTCGTTTATATATATATTATAGATTTAAGATGTTAATTTGTTTGGGGAATTGTTTATTTAGTTTAATGAATTGTTTGTATGGTTTTGTTGAATCATATATTTGTATGTATAATCTTTTCCGCGTCGTCTTAGGAACCACTTAGAACGGGCAGCAAGCGATCACTACATAATTGGTAGTTTGACATCATTTAACAATGGTTCATGTGTCATTTTACCGGAACTATAACTCAATTTATCGCTTTATTTTATGCACTAGCAAGCATTGTTAGCACTTTTGCATATATAACCAGACACTAAATTTTTAAAATGTGTTATAGATGGGAAGACTTTTAAGAAGCCTTGACGACCCAACAGAAAGGAGCACTTGGATGCAGAGTTAAAGTTATTGGAGAATACGGTCTTCGATGTAAACGGGAGCTTTGGAGGGTGTAATATGCACTTAGCAGAATTAGAAATGATGCAAGAATGCTTTTGACACTAGAAGAGAAGAACCCGCGTAGGATATTTGATGGTGAAGCACTTATGAGACGAATGAACCGTTGGGGGCTTTTGTACGAGAATCAAAATAAGCTCGATTTTGTGCTGGCTCTTACGGTTGAGTCCTCATTAAGCAGAGGCACATCATGCATTATTATTTATTAACTTCATTTCATCTTTTCATTAAATTTTATATTTATTGGTATTTTGTTTACAAACTATATTGTGGTTATAGGGTGGGAAGGCAAGTTGTGAACTTAAGAAGAACTCACGGGCACATTGACTTTTCGTTGACTAGTCCTTTTGACGGTTATCGACCCGACAGAGTGAAGCAAAAGAATCAGAAAGAGTGAACACTTACATTTTGTTATATCAAAGGTTTCATCTTTATTATTTATTTTACAGACACTTTTTTTTATTATTTTACTGAACATTTTATTGTTAGAAAGTGTTATTGTGACCATGCTGTCAAGAATATCTTATGCACACTTATGATATTGACAAAGTTAATATTTGAAAACTATACACAACATGTCATTTTTTTGTATTTACAAGTTATTGTTAATGAAAGCTTCTCTTGTAGCATGCTGAAAGTGCAACTCCACGTGAATTCGACCGCCCCCAAAGTGGTATATACTGGTCATATGCTTTTCTCTTACAACATCCGCAATGCTTATTTCGACGCCACCCAGAACATCCTTGTAAAAAAATAAAATCCATTGTGTTTCACGTTAAAAACTAGGGATGAGCATTTGCTACCAACAGAAACAATCGGTATTGGACTATTGGCATTCATTTTTTATGTTCTCGGTATTGGTATTTTTAATGTTAACGGTACTAAACCAAAAAAATTAGTATGGTTTTTGGTGGTACGTACCTTATGAAGAAATCTATCCATCTGCGACGCAGAACAAACCGTCAACCACAACACTGCTTCCGCAGGCTTCTCTAAAGTAAACTGGAACTCCTCTACCCATACAGGATTTTGATCATAAAACTTAGTCTGCAGTCCACATATATGTATGACATTAAGTTGCACGATTCGTTAGTTTCGATGCTTTTGAAACAATTAGTTAATAATGCATAACACAAACCGTGGTGTGTTTTAACTCTGATCCAACACGCAAACTGACATATGGATGTTTTACGTTAAGCCTAACTCCTTGATTGATTGTAACCACAAGCAACCCTGCACCCTCACTCTTGGAGGCCACAGCTGATGTCCTGAAGTGTTTAAATAGTTTGTTTTCTATGTCATAATTAATGCAACAAAATCAAATACTCCCGCTGTCCCTCTTTAAGTGGCATAGTTTGAAAAACACAAAGTTTAAGGTAGATTGAAATTGAATGACTACTTTTTTTTGCTTACCAAATGACAATAATGCCCTTGGAAATTTGGTCCATTAATATTGTTTATTAATTAATGTTAGTTGTGTGTGTTTAAGGGTAAACTTAGAAATTAGCTAATAAATTTTGAAGGTGGACATTTGTAATGGGACAGATAAAATATGAAATATGGACACTTTTAATGGGACGGAGCAGAGCGTCATACCTGGCGCGATCCTTTGGTGGAAAATAACTGTTTGCAACTGGATGAGTTATGAGATCCTCTGGTGGAAAATAACTATTTGTAACCGGAAGACTTCTTGCCTCCTGAAGGAAACATTAAGTGTTAGCAAGGAACTTCAAACTCTGAAATTTGTGGAGGTTTTTTTATAATTTTTGGTTAGAAAAGAGTAGCTTACTTGATAAGAAAGTGCAGTTTCAAGTGCCACCACAATGTCACTCATTAACGGGCGTTCTTCACGGTTCCTCTCTAGACACTGATATGCAATTGTTGCAAATACCAACAAAGAATTAGGATTTATTTCATCCTTTATATCATTATAAACGATTTCGTTTACTGTGTTTTCTTTGTATGACTTTAGAACCAATTCTATTAAATCTAGATGTCTGTTGTCTATGCACAACCTCCCACACAACACTTCAAACAATACAACACCAAAAGAGTAAACGTCTGTCTCTTTTGTTAAGAACCCGGTTCTTGCATAAAGCGGATCGACGTACCCAAGCGTTCCTACAGCATGGGAGTAAAGAAAAGTGTATTCTTGATTGGCGGGACCAAATTTGGAAAGACCAAAATCTGAAATCTTGGCATTCCAATTTTCATCTAAAAGAATATTGGAACTCTTGATATCACGATGCAATACTCTTTGTTGGGTCCCGACGGCACTATGAAGATACTCCAATCCTCGAGCCGCCCCGATGCATATCTTAAGGCGTCTGATCCATCTTAGATTACCATTGTTGAGATATCAGTCAAGGCTTTTGTTGGGTACAAACTCGTAAACCAGGATCTTCTCACCAGAATCATCACAAAATCCTAGGAGAGAGACTATGTTCTCATGTTTGTAAATTGAAAGCATCATGACCTCCTTCCAAAACTCGGTATCCCCTTGACCGAATGTAGGATCTAAATGCTTCAAAGCAACCGACGTGTGCTCAGTAATCTGTCCCTTGTACACTCTCCCAAATCCCCCTCTCCCGATGCAATTTTCATTGGCAAAGTTGTTGGTTATTCTTTTTATAACATCTAATTGTATTTTGAGGTGTTCAAAGTGTTTCATGTCAGCCATTATTTTGATGGTTTGAGAGAAAATGTGAGAATTAACGTACTCTTATGTCTTATAATTATAATTGAAGAGCTTGAAAGGAGGATGTATTTAAATATTAGACTTCCATTTAATAAGCCAAATTATCAACTTGACATAGTTTGCCTTTTCAACTTTGAATACTTCAATATATTGGATCCGACTAGTTAGTGGAAGCTGCCTTGAATATGCAAAGAAACACAATGCAACTAAATAATTGTAGTGGCTTCTAAGCATCTTCATATCATTCCAACTATTATAATAATCAAATTTGGATGGCTACTAGACATGACAAAATATGTGGTGAATATAGAATAAGAATATTCTACAAAGTAGAAAACATATGGTAAGAGGTTACTTTGATATGTATAGGGTACTCTTATATATGTCTTGAATGATGATGATACACGGGTGATTATAAAATAAAATAAAAAAGTTAGCTTTAATAATATATATAACATATTTTGTGAATTTATACTAATTAAGAAAAAAATATGGCTAACATAAACTTATCATAGTTGAGTTGATAAGCTACAAACATTTTAAAAACAAGGTAGTGAGTTGATTCCCACAACACATATTTTCATCTTATCATTCATTAAATAGAAATTGTAAAAATAGAAATTGTGTGTAAATTATAATTTTGAAAATTGCTGAGGTGGAATCATATGTGGATAGCTTAGTTAAAAGCCATATGAATATGTATTACTTTAATATAACAGTTCTTAAATTTTTTTTTGAAAGGTAAATTTCATTCAACCTCAAAAACGACATTTGCTAGACCTCAAAACAAGGACCACAAGGGAAACCAATTAAGTTACATAAAACCAGTAGGACACATACATCAATCATTCCAATCTAAATGTTTATGTCTTGATCTATTTGTAATCCAAAAATAAGAAGTTGATTTGATCTTGGTCACCACCTCGATAGCTTTGATAGTTTTCCTTTGAAAGATCCGTCGTTTCTAATAATCCATATGCACCAAAGGGTCGTTAAAATGATACCATGCATCACCCGTTTCTCATACTTCCCCATTTTAAATCCTCTAACAAGCATAAGAAGATCATGGACGTCGAAAGTGAAAATAGGATTCAACCGACACCAAGCTGAAATCCTAGACCAAACCTCTGCTGCGAAAACACATCCAGTAAAGATGTGGCTCGAAGATTCCTGGTTCGACTCGCAAAACAGGCAAGAGTCATTGATATAAGGCTAAATATATATAAATCCCTTGTATATTTAATATAATATTTTATTAGTTTTCGTCCGGTTTTTATTAGAATTTGTATATTACTAATTTATTTGAATATTTTAGGTTCCGGGTTTCAATCATGTCAAAAAGAGGGCGAAAACAAGCAAAATGGGAGAAGGCCCGTCGCACAGCACTTTGGGCTCAGTTTTCTAGAATCTTCTACAAATATTAAATCTATGGGCTCAGATTTGAAAACAAGCATAAGAAGATCATGGACGTCGAAAGTGAAAATAGGATTCAACCGACACCAAGCTGAAATCCTAGACCAAACCTCTGCTGCGAAAACACATCCAGTAAAGATGTGGCTCGAAGATTCCTGGTTCGACTCGCAAAACAGGCAAGAGTCATTGATATAAGGCTAAATATATATAAATCCCTTGTATATTTAATATAATATTTTATTAGTTTTCGTCCGGTTTTTATTAGAATTTGTATATTACTAATTTATTTGAATATTTTAGGTTCCGGGTTTCAATCATGTCAAAAAGAGGGCGAAAACAAGCAAAATGGGAGAAGGCCCGTCGCACAGCACTTTGGGCTCAGTTTTCTAGAATCTTCTACAAATATTAAGTCTATGGGCTCAGATTTCTAGAATATTCTACAAATATTATGTTTATGGGCTTAGATTTACAGAATCTTCTACTAATTTTAAGTTTATGGACCTTAAAAGTCTATATAAACACCCATAAACTTAACCCTAATCATAACCTGAAAGCCATAGACAAAATTTGGAGCTCAAGAGGTGATCTTTTGGAGGTTTTGAAGGCTTGGAATCATACGGTGGCGTGCTTATCATCCAAGGACGAAGACCACGGGTTTTATCGCCTTTAATCTTTCGTTTCTTTTGTTTTCCACAATGAATTCCTTTATTATTGTTTTGTTTTATTTTATGATGTTAGGCTAAAAATTATAGACTGTCTAGGCTTATGATGAACCTATTTTGACGTTGTGTTTTGATTTTGGATTTATTTATAGTTATGGTTTTTATGATTTAGTAAAAGGTTTAATCATATTAAATTGATGCATATGGATATTTAGGATTGTTTGATTAATTGTTATTATTCCATATTTGCCTAGATTATTGTTTGTCATTATGATAGGTTGCTATTAGGTCATCTACTTTGTGTTTTTGACTATTTTATGATGATATGCATTAAGATCATAGGAATAATAATTATTAATTAATTAAACCTAAGTGTGCTGCTAACCTAAATCTGTAAGGTGCTAGATTATTGATAGATCTTTATTATTTGATCTCGCTAGATTTAGTTCTTCGTAAGGAGTCCGTCTAGGTTTGATTATTTAATTATTGTCTATTGAATCAATTCGATATATTAAACTGCCTTTGATTTCCGCGCTGTAAGGTAGGATTTCGTATAAAGGAACTAAATTGTAAACAATTGGGTGACCGTAAGCGAACTTGATATTTAATACTGGTGTGCGTTAAAACTTGTCAGAAATCCATAGGTTGTCCCTTGAGAAGGGTCAGGGGTCCTGCTCGGGTTTTCTCTTAAGTGTCTATTTTACGATCCCAGTCCATAACTTAATATTTTCCCGGTTAATTCATAACTGAAATTTAGGGGATTCTAGCCTAGGTAGTTATCTCATCATCATCTAATTTAATCAAACTTGTGTTTTTGTTTATTTTACTTGTTTTTTTTAATTAGTTTTAATTTAGTATTTTAAACAAAACCCCCTTTTACAAACAAATAGTCGTGTCAGTATTAGTTGAGTCTAATTAGTTAGTTTACGTAATTTAAAGAGTCTCGTGGGTTTAATATCCGGACTTACTTAGCTGTACTAGAGTCGATCGGTTCACTTGCCAGTTGGTAGTTTTAGTTAAGTTAAGAGTCTAGAATTTATTACTTCATGTCTAGATTAGCGTGTTTTTATTAGACTACTTTTAGCATATCAAGTTTTTGGCGCCGTTGCCGGGGACTCTTGGCAATTGCGTTATTAGCTTTGATTAGACTTACTTGTTATATACGTGCTATTTGTATTTTGTTTTGTTTTTGAGTCGTAGGAGTCAGGTTAATATAGTTTAGTTAATTGTTAGGTTTGTTTAGGAGTCTTTTAGTAGTATCTATGTACGTGTTATTTTACTTCATTTTATTTTATTTTGAGTCATATTAGTCTAATTGTCCGTGTCTTTTATTTCTTTTAAGTCTCGCAAATATGTGTGAGATTTGTGGTGGACCCCATTTTACGCTTATATGTCCTCAATATGTGGGGTGTTTATCACATTATTATGCTAACCCTCCTGTGCAGCCGCAACAAAATTTTTGGCAGGGACCTCCTTCGTATTATTACAATGGTCTATATCAACAGCCTCAGCATAATCAGGATCAATTCGATGATCAATATTCTGGCAGCAACCCTGTTGAGAGTAGTGTGTTCGAGAAGGTGAATAAATTAGAGAATATGATGGCTCAATTTCTGGCTTCAGATTCCCAACAGAAGTTAGCCGAGCATGATATCATCTTGAAAAATCGGCAGAGCATTATTACAGATCTCCAACGTACATTAGAGGGCATTACTAGGAGATTAAATGAAGAAAATGAGGAAGCAAAGAGATTGGAGTTATTGAAGTATGCTGACGAGTCTGATGAAGGGATCACTCAAGTAATGGAGACGAAAATGGACGATGAAGTCCCACCTCCAGTTCCACAGGTTACTATTGCTAATTACTGGAGTGACTCTGATGATGAGATCGACGAGGAAGAATGGGCTGCTTATCAGAGGTCGTTAGTGAAGAAGGAAGTGATAGAGGAGGAAGTGGATTTGGGAGATTCACTCGATTTGATGTTTGGTGTTGAAGAAGAGATAGAGGAGAAAATGGGTTTGAGAGATTCATTTGAGTTGTCGTTAGTGACGGAAGAAGAGATAGAGAATAAAGTAAAATTGGGAGATTCAATTGAGTTGATGTTTGGTGTTGAGGAAGAGGTTGAGAATAAGTTGTGTGAGGAGGATGAGTTTTTGGATTTGGAGTTAGAACGGTTGTTAGAGTACGATGAGATAGGAGAGTTCGATTCGGAGGGCGACTTAGCATTTTTTGAATCCCTATTAGAAGATATGGAAATGGTGGTAGTGGAAGAGCATCACAGCTGTCCCGTGGCACTTATAATAAATGTCGCTCATAAATCAAAACTACGGGAGAAGGCAAAGGGAAGAAAATCTGTAAACCGAAATAAGTTGCAAGTCAGAAGATGGTCTACAAGAAAGAGGAAGCCATTGAAGTTCAAGAACGACCAGTCTTCTCGATACATGTCATACATCTGGTTCATGCCAGGTAAGTTTAAATTTTGGTGGTCTGACCCGTTAAGAAGTTTTAAAGCATTTTTCAATTTTACCAAGAAAATTTCAATGTTTAACAAGTACCGGGTGGAACTGAACGGGTTGGATAGGATCCAGGTGAAAGAGAAACCTCCTAATTAAGTTCAAGTGTGGGGAGGTTCCACGGAGTTTGTATAATTGTCGAGTCACTAACGTAGTCTTTTGTAGTTTTTCTTTGTTTTTGTGTTTTTAAGTTTTGTAGGTTTTGAGATAGAAGAGCATCCCCTTGAAGTATAATGCAACATTCAAGTGTGGGGATAGAGCAGCTGGAGCCGTATACTTTTCTGATTATTTATTTGTTGCTTTTATTCATATTTATTGTTTTGGTTGGTCAGTCCGGTTCCATACTTTGAATGATTTATATCTATCGAGGCTGATAAGATAATTTTAGATATTGTTTGTTGTATTTGCCGCTTCCGTTCATGTGTGAGAGAAGGAGATACCGTTTTTGGAGCATGTTCAGAGTTGGAGGACAGTCTTGGAAGAAGACTTTGACATCATATTTCATACACAGATTACCAGCTAAGTCTTCTCCATTATTTATCTTGCTTGTTTATTTTTATTTTGGTTTTTCTTTTTAGTTTTTAGTTTTTTTTTGTATTCTGAGTTTATTTTTATTTTTCGTCCTTATCCTTGAATTGAGGACAATGCTAAATTTAAATGTGGTGATAGGACATTTGAGTCGTAGTATAAAATAATAATAATAATAATAATAAAAATAAAGAAAATAATAATAAAAAATTTTGAAAAATGTCCCTTGATTTTGTTCTTTTTTGCGTATAAATAGGAGATGAGGATACTTATCGGGAATCAGTTTTTCAAACTAATAATAATAAGATATAATAAATACAGGAACATACTTAATTTAAGATGTGTCGGTAGGCCCAGCTGATAGTGAAAGGCTTTTGAGAATGTAATAAATATACCTATAATTAAATCATTAAGTCTTGTGGGTTCTCAACTTAGGAAAATAGAAAAACTGAAATGTCTAAGGTAATGAATAAGCACCAGTGTAGGTTAAAACCTTGTAAATCTTAAAATTTGATTTCATCTACATAAGTAATGAGCATATAAAAATAAAATTGAAAAGATCCAATAATTTAACGTGTCTCCCTCTGGGATAGTGACTTGGAGATGACATCTATGGATGAGGATCGATGAAAATAAATAATATCCAACAACCTATGTGTTTTCTTTTGAGTTGGCAGCTTGACTGATAGGCCTCTGGGTGAGGATTAAAAGAACGTTCATGAGTAATGAGCAATAGCTTACATGCTTCTCACTGGGCTAGTAACCACGGTGAGAACATCCATGGGTGAGGTTTAAATTATGTTGAAATATAAAAATTGCTCAAAATAATTCAAGTATTTTTTTATGAAATTAAAATTTTAATAGTTATAATTTTTTAGGATGCACTGGTAGAATAAAATCTTTATGGTTTTCTGTTTGCTTTGGCATGTCTGAAACAAATTAGGTGGATTTGTGATTCTAAATGTAAGACCTTTAGACTGAGTGTTAACTTAAACTTAATGCTAAACATGATTAGAGGTCTGATCTGTCGGCGGTTGGGTTTAAGTGGACAACAATATCGGCAATCGCGGTTTTTGTGTTCTTTGTAATTAATTAAGATAATCTATATGTTTATTAGACTATATTTCTCTGATTCTGATCCCATTGCAATTAGGGATGGCAACGGGGCGGTTTCGGGGCGGGGAATGCCAATCCCATACCCGCCCCGGTTTATAAAACTCATTACCAAAACCGTCTAAAAACCCGCGGGGACTAAACGGGGAATCCCCATCGGGGATTCGGGGAAAACCGCGGGTATTCGGGGAACCCGTCTAGCATAAATGGTTTTTAAACGGGCTAAATTCCCCGTGGGGATCCCCATTTAACCGTCGGGTTCACCGTTTAAAACCCGATTGTAAGAAAATGATACAAAATTACAATACAATATTAATACACAAAAAGTTCAATATCCAAACACATTACACATACAAAAGACATTATTAATACATAAAAATGTTTATTTCTCCCATCACAACGGAAATTAACTTCATGATTGATCCTTCTTACACGTCCATACCGCACCCATTCAACCATTCAAACACTTGTCACGCCGGATTGCTATGATAATCAAACATTAACATATTAATTGGAAACTATATAAGAATCAATGTTAAACCATATTAAAATGTAAACGATAAACCATATATATATGTATTACCTCAATACCATCGTCACAATCATATTCAATAGTTTGGCAATATGCCTCGGATTCTTCTGAACAAGTTGCTATATTCATATCACAAAAGTCAAAAGTTTATATAGTAGCTAAGTTAAAAATAAAAAATAAAATGTTTGTTTACCTTTGATTTCATTCAACAACCAACTTTGGGCGCACATTAACGCTTCCAATGTTTTTGGATGAAGACGGCTACGGCTACAATGGATTGGGAAAGTAGGAAAAAGGTTTTAATTTTTAAACGGGTATATTGGGAAAATAAATAATAAATAATATATTATATATAAATATAAAAATTATATTTAATTAAACGGGTTTTAAACGGGTATACGGGGCGGGTATACGGGGCGGGTACAGGCTATACCATACCCGCCCCGAACCCGATTAACTTAAACGGGGAAAACCCGAACCCGGACCCGTCCCCGATTAAGTGTCCCCGAACCCGCCCCGTTCGGGGCGGGTTTCGGTTTTCCCCATCGGGTTTGGGTTTTTTTGCCATCCCTAATTGCAATTAGAATTTTTCAGGGACAAAAAATGATAAGTGTGGGGATATTTGATATAAGGCTAAATATATATAAATCTCTTGTATATTTAATATAATATTTTATTAGTTTTCGTCCGGTTTTTATTAGAATTTGTATATTACTAATTTATTTGAATATTTTAGGTTCCGGGTTTCAATCATGTCAAAAAGAGGGCGAAAACAAGCAAAATGGGAGAAGGCCCGTCGCACAGCACTTTGGGCTCAGTTTTCTAGAATCTTCTACAAATATTAAGTCCATGGGCTCAGATTTCTTGAATATTCTACAAATATTATGTTTATGGGCTTAGATTTACATAATCTTCTACTAATTTTTAGTTTATAGGCCTTAAAAGTCTATATAAACACCCATAAACTTAACCCTAATCATAACCTGAAAGCCATAGACAAAATTTGGAGCTCAAGAGGTGATCTTTTAGAGGTTTTGAAGGCTTGGAATCATACGGTGGCGTGCTTATCATCCAAGGACGAAGACCACGGGTTTTATCGCCTTTAATCTTTCGTTTTTTTGTTTTCCACCATGAATTCCTTTATTATTGTTTTGTTTTATTTTATGATGTTAGGCTAAAAATTATAGACTACTTAGGCTTATGATGAACCTATTTTGACGTTGTGTTTTGATTTTGGATTTATTTATCGTTATGGTTTTTATGATTTAGTAAAAGGTTTAATCATATTAAATTGATGCATATGGATATTTAGGATTGTTTGATTAATTGTTATTATTCCATAGTTGCCTAGATTATTGTTTGTCATTATGATAGGTTGCTATTAGGTCATCTACTTTGTGTTTTTGACTATTTTATGATGATATGCATTAAGATCATAGGAATAATAATTATTAATTAATTAAACCTAAGTGTGCTGCTAACCTAAATCTGTAAGGTGCTAAATTATTGATAGATCTTTATTATTTGATCTCGCTAGATTTAGTTCTTCGTAAGGAGTCCGCCTAGGTTTGATTATTTAATTATTGTCTATTGAATCAATTCGATATATTAAACTGCCTTTGATTTCCGCGCTGTAAGGTAGGATTTCGTATAAAGGAACTAAATTGTAAACAATTGGGTGACCATAAGCGAACTTGATTTTTAATACTGGTGTGCGTTAAAACTTGTCAGAAATCCATAGGTTGTCCCTTGAGAAGGGTCAGGGGTCCTGCTCGGGTTTTCTCTTAAGTGTCTATTTTACGATCCCAGTTCATAACTTAATATTTTCCCGGTTAATTCATAACTGAAATTTAAGGGATTCTAGCCTAGGTAGTTATCTCATCATCATCTAATTTAATCAAACTTGTGTTTTCGTTTATTTTACTTGTTTTTCTTAATTAGTTTTAATTTAGTATTTTAAACAAAACCCCCTTTTATAAACAAATAGTCGTGTCAGTATTAGTTGAGTCTAATTAGCTAGTTTACGTAATTTAAAGAGTCTCGTGGGTTCGATATCCGGACTTACTTAGCTGTACTAGAGTCGATCGGTTCACTTGCCAGTTAGTAGTTTTAGTTAAGTTAAGAGTCTAGAATTTATTACTTCGTGTCTAGATTAGCGTGTTTTTATTAGACTACTTTTAGTACATCAGTCATCCGAAAAAACCATCCCTTTTTTAGTAAGAGTATCTTTGGTAGGAATCCTATCTTGCTCAGCAGTTCTTTAATTTAATATAGCAGTTAGATAACTAAGGGCATGAAAGGAGGATGTATTTAACAATACACAGGCAGCATCCTTTCATATTCAAGACTGATGTCACTCAACATAGCCACTTAGAATATATTGACATATTCAAAGTTGACCCTTGCAAATTGTTGAATAAAATTGTTCCATAGAATCTGCACCAGACAAAATTGTGCCCTAGCAATAATTTTTGTGGGTTGTAAGCATTTTTTTTTGTTGAAATACATATTTCATAACCAATTCAATGTCAAATACACACACATATATATACATACAAATATATATACATATACATATTTATATATATTATTAATATTGGTTTATTTTATTTTGTTGGAGCCCACTACAAGAAAATTGATCTGATAAGACCGCCTTTACCGACAACGTGTGGTCGGTACAGGTATCATAATTTATTCATTTTATTTCGTCATTTCATTAATAAAATTATTGGCATTTTATTCACAAATTATATTGTGGCTGCAGGGTGGGACGGCAAGTGATGAATGTACCATCATTCATGGTAAGGGTTGACTCACATAAACACATTGACTTTTCGTTGATTAGTCCTTTCGGCGGTGGTCGGCCTGGCAGAGTGAAGCGAAAGAATCAGAAAGCTGCTGCGAGAAGGCGGCAGGTGGTGACGATGATAAGGATGATGAAGAGTGAACTCTCACTTACATTTTGTTATATCAAAGGTTTTATTTTTATTATCTATTTTACAGACACTCGTTAGTTTTCGACTGACCATGTCAAGAATATCTTATGAATCTTGTTTTAGTTTACCTGTTTCTGTTACTAGAATTACGGTTGTTAATTAAATACAGTTAACGAATTAAGAGTTGAATCGACTTAATTGATTCTCTCTTGAACATAGAGAATTCTGTATGGTTGAAAGTTTATAATAAATGGTCATCTCACAAGTATCTTTGTAGTTGTAGAAGCTATAAAGACCATAATGTTTCTTATATAAGCCTGTTAACCTAGACGAGTTAAACGGGTTCGCACGACAGGTTAATATAGCTTCTCTAAGCAAAATGAATTCATGTTAAAACGGGTCAATATATTAATGGGTGTGCTATCTGGTCTCATCGAGCCATTTTGTAAATCTTTCTACGAACTCATCCATTGTTATCTTATTGTTCCCAGTTAATTGTGTGAACTTGACATCTTGAAGACGTACGCTTAGTTCATTAGAAGATATGTAGCGATTGCCATCTTGATCGATCTCTGTAAATATCCTGCAAAATCAAACAAAATGTAAAAAAGAAATAAATAGTTATAAATCGAGCATATATATACGAAAGAACAAGGATCTTACTGTTCTATAGCGGGTATGTCTACTGAACCAAACCATTTTCTGATTCCTTTTACAAACTCATCCATAGTTACTTTACTATCATTAACTTGATCAAACTCATTCATTATTTTTTCTATTGTTTTCTCCTTGTTCGTAGTTAAATGTTTCAACTTGACATCAACAAGACGTTCTTTTAGTTCATGAGAAGCTATGTAGCTATCGCCATCTTGATCTATCTTTGTAGATATCCTGTAAAATAAAAACATGTAAACAAGAAAGACAGAAATGATAAATCGAGCATCAACCCCCCCCCCCCCCCTACCCCACCCCACCCCACCCCACCCCACCATCGTAACCAGTAAACCCCATAAATAGCAAAGACTATTGATAGAGTTTGGGAGAGTGAGCATGTAGACAAACCTTACTTTTATTTAAAACAAAAGAACATGAATCTAACCGTTTTATAGTGGGTATTTTTAGAGTTAATTACACAAATGGTTCATTTGGCTATAAAATGGTGATCATTTTATCTTAACAAAAAGAATTTGCACAACTTAAGTTTATACCTTAGACTTGTTATAAATTTGAAACAACAAACTATAAACTTGTTACCTTTAAACCTTAGTACTTAAAGGTGTTACTTTACCCAAACCATATGAACCATCTGTGTAATTAACTCTAATTAATAAGTGTGTGGTGCAAATTAACCATGGTGGGGTTTGCATAAAGTCGGAAGAACGATCTGAAAACAAAAAAAGACAAAACGACAATGTTTGGTCTTATGGTTTTTTAAAAACCGAACCGAATTTATATATTTGTATTTTTGTTTTAAATAATTTATAAGAATTATATATACGTGTAACATTGTAACTCATATTTTAGCCCAAGTCTATAATAGTTAATTAGTTGTTAATTAACAAAAAATAATTTAAACCCTAACTCATTATTTTGGTGAAAAAAAAACCTTTTCAGCTCAAATGGCAAAACCAAAATACATGAAGCGAAACGATTAAAAACGAAGTTTCGGTTTTTAATTCGGTTTTAGCCCAAACGTCCCGACCCAAATCGAACGGTGCACACCCTTAGTTTTAACTCGTTTCTAACTTCAAAAGACGTATGGATGTTTTAGTTTAAGATTAACTCCTTCATGGATTGTAACCACAAGCAACCCATGATCACCTTCACTCTCGGAGACAATAGCTAATGTCTCGAGAATCTAATGTTTGAATAGTTTGTTATGTGTGTCTTTATTTGTACAACAAAAACAAATATCAGAAGCGGGATTGTCCGGTGAAAAATAACTGTTTGTAGCTGGATCATTTCTGGACTCCTGAAAGAAATAGTAAGTCTTAGTAAGGAATTCTATTATTTTAAATAAGGATGAGCATTTTTAGCCCAATATTGGTACCGGTATGTACCAAATTGAGAAAATCGATATAGCATTTAGGTTATACTTTAACCCGTTCTCAGTTTTAGTATTTTTTGGTACGCTACCTATCTCATCCCTACTCTGAAAATTTTGTGAATTTTTCTAATTATGATCAACAAATCTATCAAAAACCAAACTGGTTTTGGTTAAAAAAGTTTGCTTACTTGATAGCGGAGCGCCGTCTCAAGTGCCCCCAAAATGTCACTCATTAACGGGCGTTTTTCATGGTCTCTCTTTAAGCACTTGTAAGTGAATGTTGCAAACACTCGCAAAGAGTCGGGATTAATTTCGTCCTTTATATGACCATAAACGATATCCTTATTGTGTTCTGCTTGTAGGACTTTTGTGCCCATTTTATTAAATATGGATGTGTATTGTCTTTGGTGTCTATGCTTAACCTTCCACACAACACTTCAAACAACACAACACCAAAAGAGTAAACATCTGACTCTTTTGTTAATAACCCGATCTCTACGTACAGCGGATCACAATACCCAAGCGTTCCTACTGCTTTAGAGATAAGAAATGTGTATTCTTGATTAGCTGGTCCAAGCCTGGAGAGACCAAAATCAGAGATCTTGGCATTCCAATCTTCATCTAATAGAATATTGGAACTCTTGATATCACGATGTAACAATCTTTGTTGAGCCACTCCTGCATTGTGAAGATACGCCAATCCTTGAGCCGCGCCGATGCATATCCTAAGACGTCTAACCCATCCTAGTTTATCGCTGTTGAGATACTGGTCAAGGCTTTTGTTAGGTACATACTCGTACACGAGGATCTTCTCACCAAAATCATCTGAAAACCCTAGGAGAGAGACTATGTTCTCGTGTTTGTAACGTGAAAGCATCATGACCTCTTTCCAAAACTCGGTATCTCCTTGCCCGAATGCAGGATCTAAACGCTTCAAAGCGACCATCGTGTGCCCGTCAATCTTTCCCTTGTATACCCTCCTGAATCCTCCTCTCCCGATGCAACTTTCATTAGAAAAGTTGTTGGTTGCTGACTTTATAGCTTCTAATTGTATTTTGAGGTGTTCAAACGGTTTCACATGAGCCATTATTGCGATGGTTTGAGAGAAGATGTGACACCTCCAAAGTCTTATAATTGAAGAGCTTGAAAGGAATTATATTCTTAACAATAGACACGGAACATCTTTACCAACAACTAGCCAATTGCCAGTGTAATTAAATCATATTCTTTCATATATTCTTTCATATATGTCAAATTACCAACTTGACATATTTAGCCTTGTCAGTTGTCAACGTTTCTAGTTCTGAAACGAACATGCCCACATGTTGTCTCCATTATTATAATCCACCTCTACCTATATTATTAAAGGAACATATTCTTCCCACATGTCATTTAACTAGACTCTCTATATACGTGTCAAGTGTATAACTTTTCATTTTTTTACAATTTCTATTTTATGAATGATAAAATGAAAAATATGTCGTTGGTGGGAACTAAACTCACTACTTTATTTTTAAAATGTTTGTAGCTTACCAACTCAACTAGGATGAATTGATGTTAACCCTCTCTTTTTTTTAATTATTATAGATTCACAACCTTCCATTTTGATTTCTTTTAAAATATAAATATAAAATATTCCTACTAATCTATGTATTTTAGAAAAAAATTATTTATATATAATAAATCCATAAGGTATGCTATCATTTATATTATTAAATTTAACTTTTTTGTTTAATTTTTAACCACCCATGTATCACACGGTCTATATCCTAGTTACGCTAGTGTAAGAAGAAACAATATTGTATTGACAAACTATTATGTGTTTACAACTTACAGGGTGGGAAGGCAAGTGGTGAATGTGCCATCATGTTTTTGTTAACCTTAAATTATTTTCAATGGACCATTAACGTTGTCTAGGTAATCTTAGGCCATGGAGTATTCTTTAATTTCATTCAACTACGTTTAAGCGTCACATCATCTACTTTTCATTTTTTAACTCTAAACTCTATGTCACTTAAAGAAATTAGAAAATGATTTAGCCCCTTTTAACTCCAACTCACCTTTTTTTTTACTTTAAATTAACATTTAATTTAAATACAAGAATAGATAATCATACTAATCTTTCATTAATATTTTACGATTGATGTCAAATAAATAAAGGAAGAAAAAAAAATATGAACAAGCATAAAAATAAACCAAGTATTCTCAAAAATGGTGGTCGGATAAAAAAACGATGCATAAATACATTGTCTGTATACGTTGGATCCGCTTCTTTAAAATAGTCATCAACTAGTATCATATAAGCGCGTAGCCTATGCCGGATCGCCGGTTGGTTGCGGCCTTTTGAGTTTGTGGCGACGCTTGTGGTTGTTGAAGACAAGCTTAGGCTGTGGCTACAACCATATGGAAAAAAAAAAAGAAAAAAACCTCGTCCGCAGCGTCAGAGTCGGATGTTGATGAAGATGTACGTCGATGAGGAAGATGACATTGTTTAAAAAATATAAAGGATGTTGATGATGATGAAGTTGTTTTGGGGTAACTAAAATGGTGAGTTAGAAAGGTTATAACTTATAATAAATGGTCCTAATTTAACGAGTATCTTTGTAGCTGTAGAAGATGTTGGCCATAAGCCCATAATGTTTCTTAAGTAATCTTGTTAAACTAGACAAGTTGGGCGGGTTTGCACGATAGGTTAATACGAGTTTTAAGCATAATGAGTTAATGTCAAAACGAGTGGACGGACTGGAGAGGTTGGGAACACTGCCCCAAGGGGCTCGGTCCTGAGAAATTGAAACCCGATTGGGGCGCGTTTGCCGCTTGTCCCAATCTCATAACGGTCACATGAGGAGAAATGGGAAGCTTGTTTACACATCTATGAAAAGCCAAAAAAAAATGATTATTACAAATATGTGAGGGTGGGAGGGGTGCTTCTTTTGAGGTTTTTTAAGCGAGTTTCGAGCCGCGAGCTTTTTGAACAGCTCTAGCTACATGTAACCAATTATAAACAAACAAAAATAATAATTTAACTTGTAGCGACGACATGCCGTCGCTATAGGACCTCTAACTAGTCAAAAATCTTTTTACATTTTTTTATTATTTATATTCTATAGTTTAAAAAAAATAAAAAAAATAATATTTAACTTGTAGCAATGATATCTTCGTCACTATAGGGTTTGACAGAGTCAAAATTCTTTTTAAGTGTTTTATCATTTATTATTCTATAATTTAAAAAATAAAAAAATAAATAATTTAACCTGTACTGACGAAGAGTCGTCGCTAAAGGGTTTGGCGGTCAAGATTGTCTTTTATTCTATAATTTATAAAATCCGAAAAGAAAATTATTTAACTTTTAGCGACGACATGCCATCGATATAGTGTTTGACTGGTCAAAAACTACGATATCTTTATACCAACGACATGCCGTCGCTGTAAATTAACCTGTAGCGACGACATATATGGCTGCTACAGTGTTCTCTTTATAAAACACCTTAATCATAGGCAACATTTCTCTCATGTCACGGGATTTTAGAAACCAATATACCTTTATAAAAAGAACCACCGACTCGTTCAAAGAATAAGACGCATACAAAAATTATTCATTCTATTGAAGTATTCAGCCGAGACATTGTCTTCAGAATCATTTGGGTTACGTATCTTTGTTTCTTTTTCAATCTGTGATTACTAGAGATCATTATTACTCTAGTTCTCGTTTCTATTTGATTATACAGTTTGAAGAATTTTACAATTACTGTTAAACACAACACAAACAAAAAGCCAAAATGATTGACCTCAATGAAGAAAATCCTAGTTCCACTAAGATATACAATTTTATCATTTATGATATTTAGAAATTAAGTAGTGATTATGCAGCATGCTGAAATTGCAACTCCACCTGAATGTGACCAGTCCCAACTTGGTATATGTAGTTCATGTGCTTTTCTTTTACAACATCCGCAAGGCTTATATTGAGGCCACCCAGAACTCGCTGATAAAAATAATAATCCATCGTTAATTTCACATTAAAAAACTTAATTCTAACTAAAGAACCGGCCGTACCTTACGAAGAAATTTGTCCATCCGTGACGCAGAACAAACTGCCAAAAGCATCATTTTTTCTGCAGGCTTCTCTAACGTAAACTGGAACGTCTCTTCCCATACAGGATTATGATCATTATACTTAATCTGAAATCCACAAAATATATATTAAACATCAATCTACCCGATTAATTAGTCGAGGGGGCTTTTGAAACAGTTAATTAATAATGCATAACACAAACCGTGGTGTGTTGCAACTGATCAGTTCCAAAACCGACAACGACCATTGGATGTTTTACATTAAGATTAATTCCATGATGGACTGTAACCACAAGTGACCATGCATCCTCACTCTTGGAGGCTCTATCTACGGCCCTGCGAATTCATTGTTTGAATATTTTGTTATTGCTTTAATTTATTATTAGAATAGATTATTCAAAGCAGTCACTATTGCATATCCTAGGTTACTAAATATATTGATTTAAGTCTCAATCAAATTGATTTCCTTCTCATTGACATAGTTTATAATAAGTTTCTCAAACCAACTTGATTTTGTTATTGATAATAGTGAGGTATAAATACAAGAAAATGAAATCGGTTACAAGCTACAAATATGGAATAATAAAGACAGAATAAAACTAATCAAACCTATTCAAACCATCTAAATAAAAACGAGAGTTACATATTTTAAATATTAGATTTGTATGAACTCTTTGGAGGGAAACTGTTAATGATTATATTCTCTAATAGTTTTTATATAATTACAATTTTAACACCCGAGTACCTTAGTCTATGCATAATACAATAATGACTCGTTATAGAAAAACTAGCTTGATATTTATGCAACAAAAACAAGCATCAGAGCGTCATACATACCTAGCGCGATCCTCTGGTAGAAAACAATTGTTTGCGAATGGATCGTTACTGGCCTCCTGAGAAAAATAGTAAGTGAGCAAGGAATTCCATACTTTGAAAGTTTTCTTACTTTTTTATAAGTTTTAATTAAAAAAGATTAGCTTACTCGATAATCAAGAAATCGCAACTCCACGTGAATTTTACCATTCAGAATTTCGTAAGTATTGCTCATATGCGTTACTTTTACAACATCTGCAATGCTTATTTCTATGTAACCCAACATATCCTACTCAAAAATTAAAATCCATCATGTAATTCACATTAAAAACAATATTGAAAATTAAGTTAAGAACTTGTCGTACCGTATAATGATCAGAATCCTTTTCTATCCCAGAAGATAAAACTGCCAATCTCAACTTGGCTTCTTCAGGCTTCTCTAAAGTAAATATGAACGACTCTTCCCATACAGGATTTCGATTATCAGATTTAATCTAAGATCCAAAAAAAAAAAAAAAACACATCAAGTTACCCTATTATACAGTTGAGGAGGCTTTTTAAACAATTAGTTAATAATGCATAGCACAACCTTGGTGAACTTAGTTTCGGTTCCAACGGCCAACATGACTCTTGAATGTCTTACTTCAAGATTAGCTCCTTCATGGATTGTAACCACAAGCCACCCACCATCCTCACTCTCGGAGGCCATACCTACGGCCCTGAGAGTTCAATGTTTGTTATGTATCTCATTTATGCAACAAAAACAAATATCAGGACGTCATACTTACTTGGCGTTATCCTCTGGCGGTAAATAAACGCTTGCAACTTGATTATCTATGACCTAATGAAGGAAACAATAAATGTTAGAAAGAAATTACATAGGGAATTGTTCTAAATTTTGGTTAAATAAGTTAGCATACTTGATAAACTAGTGCAGTATCAAGTGCATGCACAACGTCACTCATTAACGGGCGTTTTTCGCGGTCTCTCTCCACACATTGATAAGCAATTGTTGCAAACATTAGCAAAGAGTTGGCATTTATTTCATCCTTTATATTACCATAAACGATTCCATGCACTGTGCTTTGTTTGTGGGATTGTTGTGCCAATGCTATTAAAGATGGATTGATGTTTCTCTTGTCTATGGACAACCTCCCACACAACACTTCAAACAACACAACACCAAAAGAGTAAACATCTGACTCTTTTGTTAATAACCCCGTGTCTTTGTAAAGCGGGTCGACATACCCAACAGTTCCAACAGGTTCGCAGTAAACTGCGGACGTGTGTTCTTGATTCGCTGGTCCAAGCTTGGATAGACCAAAATCGGAGATCTTGGCATTCCAATCATCATCTAACAGAATATTGAAACTTTTGATATCACGATGCAATACTCTTTGATGGGTCCCTTCAGCATTGTGAAGATATGCCAATCCCCGAGCCGCCCCGATGCATACTTTGAGGCGTTCAAACCATCCTATTTTATCATTGTTTAGATGCTTGTTAAGGCTCCCATTAGGTGCATACGGGTAGACAAGGATCTTCTCGTCAGAATCATCACAAAACCCCAAGAGAGAGACTATATTCTCATGCTTGTATTCTGAAAGCATCTCCACCTCCTTCCTAAACTCAGTATCTCCTTGACCGAGTTCAGGATTTAAACGCTTCATAGCAACCATCCCATGGTTGGGAATCTTTCCCTTGTACACGCTTCCGAACCCTCCACTCCCAATGCAACTTTCATCGGCGAAGTCGTTGGTTGCTTCTTTTATAACATCTAATTGTATTTTGAGGTGTTCAAATCTTTTCAAGTGATCCATTATTTTGATTGTTTGAGAGAAAATGCGACAACTTCAAAGTCTTATAATGTAAGAGCTTGAAAGGAGGATGCATGTAACACTAGACAGGCAGCATCCGTAGCAACTACTAGGCAATTGCCAATGTAATTTAATCATATGCCTCGATCTATAAAACCAAAGAAAGTCGCTGCAAGTTGATTTTTTTTAATCAAATCAGCTATATATATTTCAGTGGTTTGTAAGCGTTTTCCATGGTTTACTTCCAATCGTTTTGTTGATCAAATTTGGATGGCTTTCTCAAAAATAGAAAGGTCTACTAAATTCACGTGCGGGCACAAAGTAAGAAGCTTCTATTTTTGTACCATCATATTAAAAAAAAACTCAAATAACACAAATCAAAATAATAAGCCGATCAACACCCCTTATTTTTTATTTATGGACCGTATTTTATTTGACATGTCTTTAGAAGGTAACCCGTTGGTTTTACGTTAACCATGTAGCTGACGAATAATATCTATACCTAATAGATAAGTAACCGTTAGCATCAATTGTCGTAGTTTTGTGAGACCAAATTTCTTTTTTCTCGCTTCTCTTATTTCGTCCATTTAGCATTTATATTGGAGTAGCTATATCCATAGTTTCTATATAATATAGAAAAAAATAAGGAAAAAACTATAGCATCATTACACTGGATTCTCTATAATAGACTAAATTTAAAACTTTTCAACACGGTACTGTTTAATATCTCAGGTTGTGGACAACTCCTGACAAACTGCTAAAAAGTAAAACCCCAAATGATGTGACTTCAAGGATATCGAATTTTAGGTTTTTGATCAAAGAGGAATTGCAGCTGCCGCGTTGGGCGTGCCTGGTCGGGATGCACCACTCAAGCCGGGCTCATGTTATTTTCATTAGTTTGCTAGAAATGTGTTGCTAAACAATCATGGAAAAAATGACAATTATGATGATTTGGAATATATAACTGGTATTGTTGGTTTTTTTTTTCAATTCGTTTTTTTTAAATGCACCATGTAAATGTGGTCGTCACGTTCCCGCATTGGTGACCCCGGCCACCGGACGGGTAAAGTACTAGTTAGATAACTGATTAGGAGACATCGTTTTATATATGTCGATTAGATATAGGGTTTTTTTATGTATTCATTGTTAACAAATCGAAGCGTGGTCACAATTCCCATCGAAGGGGGTGTTTGGGATTGCTTATTTTCACCAACTTATAACTTATAAACTTTTTAAAAAGTAATAAGGTGTTTGGGATTGCTTATATTGTGAGAGGAAAAGTTCCATAAGTTACACTTTTATAACTTATTAACTTAATGAAAAATTATAAGGATTTAAAATAAGGAATCCCAAACACCCACGAATATTCAACACAATCTCTGTTTGTGATTCTCTAATGTGTTTCTGATTACAAACAGTTTATCCACTGCATTATTTTTGGTCTCATCGAACCATTTTGTGAATCTTTCTACAACCTCATCCATAGTTACTTTACCATCACCATCTTTATCAAACTCTTTCATCCTTTCTTCCACTGTTTTTAACTGTCTGAACTTGACATCTTGACGACGTTCATTTTCTTTTAGTTCCGTATCACCATCTTTATCAAAGCCTTTCATTATATCTTCTTCCATTAATGTTTTCTTCTTGTTCCAAGTGAAGCTGATATCTTGTAGAAATTCTGTTAGTTCATTAAAAGATATGTGGCCATCGCCATCTTTATCATACTTTTTCATTATATCTTCCATTATTTTCTCCTTGTCCGAATTGATTTTGAAATCTTTAAAAAGTTTTTTCAGGTGAGGATTCATGTAGCTATCATCATCTTTATCAATCTTTGTAATTATCCTGCAAAATCACACAAAATGTAAAAAAGAAAGAAATTATAGATCAAGCATAAATATTATTTATTTATTTATTTTAAGTATTTTTAATGTTTTAGTATAAATAGAGGTATAGTTTCTAATAATACAGTTAATTACATAAATGGTTAGTTTTGTATTACCTTAAAAAACAAAATTACCGAAGTTAAGGCCAGACAACTTGTTATCAAATTGAAATCATAAACCTCAAACTTGTTACTTTGAAACCTTAGTACCCAAAAGTGTCCTTTAACCCAAATCACATGGATCATCTATATAATGAACTCTGAATATATAATGCGTCACACAAACCGTACGTGGCAGGGTGTCCATTGAAACGGAAAAAGATCCGAAACCAAAATAAACCAATAACTGGTGGATTGATTGTATGCTCTTTTAGAAACCAAACCAAAATTTTAGATTTTTATTTTTGTTTTAAGTAATTTAAAATAATATAATAAATATGTAACTCAAATATTTTAGCTCAAAGATCAATTGGTTAGTAATTAACAAAATGGTTTAGGCCCAATTCATAATTTTGGCCCAAAATTGTTTTTTTTCCCCTAAAATTTTCAAGCTAAAGTGGAAAAAACCAAAAATCTGAAAACTAACAGTTTTCAAAAATTCAGAAAACAAAGTTTCCACTTTTTGGTTCCGTTCTAGCCCAAATTAACCGACCTAAATCAAACCGTACACACCCCTAGTTCTAACTCATTTCCAACTTCCAAAATGACGTATGAGTATTTTAGTTTTAAGATTAACTATTTCATTGATTGTTACCACAAGCAACCCTTCATCCTCACTCTTGGGAGGCCATAACTACTTCATCGATATTTTAGTTCATTAGTTTGTTATACATGTCCTTAATTCCTTATTTTTGCAAAATAAATAAATAAATTTCAAAACATCATACTTACTTAGCAGGATCGTCCGATGAAAAATAACTGCTTGCAACGAGATCATTTCTGGCCTCCTGATAGAAATAGCAAGTGTTAGTACAAATTCTATAATCTTAGATAAGGATGAGCATTATTTTCCAGTACTGTACCAGTACCGCATGAATCTGACAAAATCAGTCTGATAAATATTTGGTTTACACTTTCACTCATCATCAATTTCGACATTTTTTTTGGTACAATACACAACTGATCCGTACTCTTAAACTTTGTGAATTTTTATAGTTATGATCAACAAATCTATCAGAAAGCAAACTAAGTTTGATTTAAAAAGTTTGCTTACTTGATAATGGAGTGCGTGTTCAAGAGCCCCCAAAATGTCACTCATTAATGGGCGTTTTTCATGGTCTTTATGTAAGCACTTGTAAGCGATTGCCGCAAACACCTGCAAAGAGTCAGAATTTATTTCGTCCTTTATATGAGCACAAATGATTTCCTTTATCGTGTCCTGCTTGTAGGACTTTTGCGCCCAATCTATTAAATATGGATGCGCATCATTTTTGTTGTCTACACACAACCTCCCACACAACACTTCAAATAACACAACACCAAAAGAGTACACATCTGACTCTTTTGTTAAAAACCCAGTCTTTGCGTAAACTGGGTCGACATAACCATGCGTTCCTACAGCTTTAGAGATAAGAAATGTGTGTTCTTGATTAGCTGGTCCAAGTTTGGAGAGACCAAAATCGGAAATCTTGGCATTCCAATCTTCATCTAATAGAATATTGGAGCTCTTGATATCACGATGTAATACTCTTTGTTGAGTCCCATTTGGATTATGTAGATACTTCAATCCTTGAGCTGCCCCGATGCATATCTTAAGGCGCTTAACCCATCCTAGATTATCATTGTTTAGATGACAGTCTAGGCTTTTATTAGGTACGTACGGGTACACGAGGATCTTCTCACAAGAATCGTCACAAAACCCTATGAGAGAAACTATATTCTCATGTTTGTATTGTGAGAGCATCATCACCTCCTTCCAAAACTCGGTATCCCCCTGCCCATATATAGGATTTAAGCGCTTCAAAGCAACCATCGTGTGCCCAGGGATCATTCCCTTGTACACGCTTCCGAATCCTCCTCTCCCAATGCAACTTTCATCGGCGAAGTCTTTGGTTGCTTCTTTTATAACATCTAATTGTATTTTGAGGTGTTCAAACTGTTTCATTTGAGCGATTGTGTTGATGGTTTGGGAGCAAAAGTGAGAACTCCGAAGTCTATAATGTAAGAACTTGAAAGGGGGATGTATTTAATAATAGACATGCAGCACCTTTGCCAAGTGCAACTAGTAGGCAATTTTCAACGTAATCAAATCATATACCTCCATCTATAATAAGCCAAAAAATTGTCAACTTGACATAATAAGCCAAATTCTGATACGAATATTTTTAAATATTGTCACAATTATTATAATTATATTTGGTATCTAGTGTAAAAAAAAATGATTGTTGACAGTGGCGTAGCAGATACATAAATTTTTGCTACGGGGAACTAATAGATTCGATCAAATTGAGTTGGGTCAACGAAAATAACAAAATCATGACAGAATAACATCATAAATTTTTGCTACGGGGAACTAATAGATTCGATCGAATTGAGTTGGGTCAACGAAAATAACAAAATCATGACAGAATAACATGAAATCCTAGTGCCATATGTCATCTACACCGTCACAAGGGTTTCTCTTTTGGTAGGCTTAGGCAATAGTGGTTTTACGATTGGGGCATGCTACTTTAAAAGCTACTTCATGCAATGTTACTAAGCATGAGAAGACTTGTCTTAACAACCAACATGTATTTATAGCGTTAGCATTTGACACTTTTGGTTTACACGCACCTGAAGCTGTAGGGCTACTTAGTCGAGTCCAACGGGTCATGAACAGTAATGTTATGACTAAAAGATCTATATCGATTTAGTTTTCAAAAGATCGATTTTGGTATTCAAAAAAGGCTTACAACACAGTTTGTTGTCTGTTTATCTTATATCTTGATGTAAACATTATATTTTAATGGATTACATGAAATTAACAAGTGGACCATTTTTTTCCGCAAGAATAAAATTTAATATAAACAAGTTACTCTGATAAATCATAAACATTTCAACTAAACAAAAATTAAACAGTCACGACTCACAACCTTGCTACCGTATCTGCCGCTAATGGTTGACCGCGGCAACTTTGACTATACATTTCAATATATTAGAACTCACTATGTTGAGTGGAAGCAGCCTTGAATATGCAATGAATATGCAAAGAAAGACAATGCAACTCGTTTTTCAATCAAATCAGCCTTGAATAAGCATTGTCCATGGTAAGTTTCCTTCCCATGATTAAATATTGTGCGATTACAGAATAAGAAGGTTCTTAAAAAAAGTAAAAAACAATGTTAAAAGACGTTACTTTAACTTTGAATAGTATGTAATTATGACCCACGTTTCGCGGCGAAGACGTAAAAATATATACAGATTTCACGAATTTAACAACGAAAAAGTTTAGCGATATCAAAAGTTAAAAAAAAAACATAATCTTCTTTGTAAACTTCGAATTATAGCAAGGATGTTAATAATATCCGAAAGCTTATTATGTACCAAAGTCAAGTGTGTTGCGGCATGTTATTGATGGTTGGTATAATTCCTATATTTTAACGAATTAACTGTTTAGTTTTATTAAGTTTTTGGTATGAACTGTGATACTTCAAGCGTGCTTTTGTATTTCAGGTTGTTGGATACGAGCTTGCTTGGCATTTCGGAATGAGTGCAAGTGATCAACACGCTTTCCAAGGCCTAAACGAGTCAAACAGATAAAATTCTCTTCCTAGGATCCCCTCATGCTTCGCGACGGGAGGGATCACACTCCCTCGTTCTACGTGAGAAAGAAACAACTTAAAATCTGATTCTTTTGTCCTTTGCATAGCATAAAGGAAAGGATTTCTGAGCTTCGCGCTACGCGAAATTGATCAAGGATGGTGTGCTTTTGATCCAAATTTAAAATACAACAAGATATATAACGGTGTGTTTTAGAGCAAATTTTAATCAAAATTTAAAAGCAACACTAAATTTTATTCCAAATTTAGAACACTACGCCAAGAACTAAAACACACCATTTTAAACATTATAAACTATATTTCGGTGTGCTTTTGAATTTTGATACATGAATAAAAACACTATATATTCCGCTTAGGATATATACATACACACACACACGAGGGTGAAGCATTTATGAGAATAATGAACCGTTACGGGCTTTTGGACGAGAGTCAAATTAAGCTCAATTATGGGCGGGCTCTTACGGTTACAACTTTTCAGAATATCGGTTGCAGACACTCGTGTATTATTATTTTTTAACTTCATTTCATTAGTTGTGTATTTTACTTATTCTTATTTCATTGACATTTTATTCTATCGGAACTTGAACTACGATTAAATTTATGATCAAACACAATCTAGAAAACAAAAAACTTCAAACCTCATATTTAGATCTCAAATACAGAGAGAGAACCAGATGATGTGTAGAGAGAAAATAAAAGATCTAGAATAGTCCTCAATTTTACAACCATCGTTAGTATAATCTGCCTTGAAACAAACTGCATATGGGCCTTGGGCCAACACTCCAACATAAATTCATCCAGCAAGCCCAATAAGACTCCACTACAGCTAGCCCATATCCAAAGCTCACAAACAGTAACAAACATAAAAATTAAATAAAATGAATTGAAGGAAAAAGTAACAAACATATTATTTTTAACCCCCCCCCCCCCCCCCAATACATTTATTTAAACGGATCTATTAATCCCAAAGATTCACAAATTATCTCATGTTGAGCAGGAAATATTGGAAGCTTAACTTCCACCTCTAATTCTTTAAACAAGTTCATAATCCAAATTATCTCAGAAGTAACAGCCCCCATGGACCTAAACTCAGCCTTAGCTGAGGACCCAGAACCAGCTGCCTGTTTCTTACTTTTCCAATAGACCAAACTTTTTCCCACAAATACACAATAATAACCAGAAACAGATTGTCTTGTTTTCAAACACTTTGCCTAAACTGAATCAGCATATGTAGTGATATCAAACCCACCACAATTGCTTATCAAAATGCCTTTTCCTGGAGATTTTTTCCGGTATCTTAACAATCTAAAGGCAAGTTTTAAGTGCGCATGTGTAGGCTTATGCATAAACTGACTCAAAAACTGAACTGAATAAGAGATATCTGGCCTAGCGTGTGAAAGATAAATAAGCTTACCAATTAATTTCTGATATACAGACATGTCACTAAGTAAACTATCATCTCTTTCACATACAAAAGTTACCACATAATTTTGATCAATTGGAGTGTTTACAGGTTTACAAGAAGTCAAATGAAATTCAACCTGTAACTCAACATAATATTTTCTTTCTGACAAACAAATACCTTTATTAGTCCTTAATACTTCAATGCCTAAAAAATATTTTAGTAAACCTAAATCTTTTTATCATAAAAGATGACCTCAATATACTTTTAACATTATCTATTTCAGTCAATTATTACTATATCATCCACATATACTAGTAAAATGACTAAAGTATCCCGTTGTGATTTCATAAAAGGTGAATAATCACTTTTACTTTGCTCAATACCATTATTGACTAAAACACTAACCAATTTTTGGTTCCATATACGTTGAGCTTGTTTTAAACCATATGACCTTTTTAGTTTATAAACTTTGTTGTCATTTTTTGAAAAATACCATTCTGGAGGAGTCATATATACATCTTCATATAACTCCCCATAAAGAAAGGCATTATTAATATCTAACTAAAATAAACCCCGATTATTCATAGCTGCTAGACTAATCACAGTTCTAATTGTTACCATTTTCACAACTGGTGAAAAAGTTTCATCAAAGTCAATTCCCTCCTTTTGATTGAACTCTTTTGCAACCAGTCGGGCTTTAAACCGCTCAATCTCACCATTAGATTTATACTTAATCCTATATACCCACTTACTACCTATGGGTTTTCTATTCTTGGGCAAGCCAACAACTTCCCAAGTATTATTTCTATGTAAAGCACTCATTTCCTCATTCATAGCATTGACCTAATTTTCATCCAAAGAGGCTTCTTTGTATGATTTAGGTTCAATACTCTTGTTTAAAACAGATATAAAACAAAAATTCTCATTAGACAATTTAGAGTAATTTAGCACCTTTTCTAATCCATAATTGCCCTTTATAACATAATCATCTAATTTTTTTTTGGTAAACTATGTTGTCTAGTAGATCTCCTAATACTATTTGGTTCAATAATAGGGTCGCTATGATTAATACCCTTGCAAGTTATTGTTTCACCACTTGTTCCAACACTCGGAATCAATTTATTACATGATTTTGCTACGAGTATTTGTTCCAGAATCAAATTAACAGTTAACGAGATAAAAAGTAAGATTAATATACAGAATCCGAATCCTGGATGATAATAAATTAATAATAAATGAACATTCACAAGTATTTAAATTTCTTTCAAACGAATGTTATAAACACTTAACTACAAGATTCTTGAGTAAAGCCTTAGCATCGTGCAAACAATCATCAAAATGAATTAATATAATTTGTCAACAAAAAAACAAATAAAAAATATCCTTTAGAAGAAGCATCATATGGTAAATGCCATAGTGCTTCTTAAGCAAAGACACATTACATGATAATGGCATCTATCATTAAATGAACATTCACAAGTATTTAAATTTCTTTCAAACGAATGTTATAAACACTTAACTACAAGATTCTTGAGTAAAGCCTTAGCATCGTGCAAACAATCATCAAAATGAATTAATATAATTTGTCAACAAAAAAACAAATAAAAAATATCCTTTAGAAGAAGCATCATATGGTAAATACCATAGTGCTTCTTAAGCAAAGACACATTACATGATAATGGCATCTATCATTAATGACATTCACAAACTATTGATTATAACTCCAATTGTAAGACCCCGAAATCCCGGGAATCCTATAGTTGATCATCGTACACAAAATTTACAAAAATTTAAAACCAAAACAATTTGTTTTATTCAAACTAGTTCAGAGTAATAAACAACGGAAATTAATAAGTATCAAAAAACCCAAAAACCGGGGACATGATGAAATGTTTGTTTTATTGGAAGTCCTTGACTAGAAATGTCTTCAACTCTTCGAGTGGTCTGTAGCACGCCAAGCGGTAATCTCCAATCCTCAATCTGAAAGTCAAACTAACATACACACAAAGTCAGCTTGAGCTGAGTGAGTTTAAGTTTTAAATAAACAACATTCATTAAACAATTTAATTTCATAAATATAAAATGTAGGAGAAAATCATAAGTGATTAAATAATTGCTTTTTCCTTGGTCAAACACACAACACGGGCCTCCTCACCCCGGGTCATCCCTAAGTAATATATTTGACCCGGCCGCGGTTTAACATAAACCAAAAAACACACAACACGAGCCTCCTCACCCCGGGTCATTCCCAAGTAATATATTTGACTCGGTCACGGTTTAACAAACCTAAACACGTGATACGGGCCTCCTCATCACGGGTCTTCCCGAAGTAATATATTTGACCCGACCACAGTTTAGCAGAATGGCAGACCTCCTCACCCCAAGTCATGAGACACGAAGTCAAGGACTCAAGTAATATATTTGACCCACCGGGACATAAACGTGCAACACGGGCCTCCTCACCCCAGGTCTTTCCCAAGTAATATATTTGACCCGGTCACAGTTTACCAACACATACACATCCACATACACACTTACAAACATCTAAATCAATTAACCAACAAAGCAATATCGTCACGTATAATCCATAAATAATGGATAACCAAGGAATTACTATTGGGCCAAATAGCATCCTCGAGCCTAGACCATAAGTAATATGTATAACCTTAAGGAATATATGACCATATACGAGTCTAAAATATCCTAAGGCATATAATATAATTTACACATAGTTTCATAAATGCACAAATATGAATAAAGCTATGTACTAACATCCAAATAGTTTAAACGAGTAAAATCGGGTAAAATTGTAATAGGGTGTGTAAATGTAAAAAGATTAAAAAGGGGCATCATGAACTCACCTGACATGAGGCACACAATCACAACGAGCTAGAGAACCCTTAAGTATTCCCACAACTCAAATGCCTGTCGGATTATGAAAAAAAATTACTAACGGTACCGAATCGACTCGTTTATCCTACGAGGCATTCTAACATGGTTTGATCTACTTAAAGTCTCGACCTCGCCAAATTCATTTACAACAGCCCCCGGGCCTTGCATTAACCAAAACCACCCTTAGATAAGCACGGGGACCAAGGATTCCCAATTTACCCCCAGAAGTAGCTAGATGAGACGGGTACGCGCATTTTTGATTTGTTTATGTACTTAGCAGCCAACTAACAAGTCCACACAATACTACACGATTTGGATGGGTCGGTAACTTGCAAACACAATGCACCAACTATCAAATAAACGCGAATTTGTGTTGTATAGACCCGTTTGAGTAACCGACAACCAATTTAGCCCCAATACTTAAAAAAGTAATTTTCCAACAGGCCGTATATCAAACCGAAGCTACCCGATCTGAATTGGTCGTTGGTTCATTCAAGCCTCCCGTTAAACGTAAGAATTCAACAATCTAGACAACCAAATACTAGCTTTCAATCTACCACTAGTTGACCAATCAAACGAACACCAATGCACATGATTTTAAAGTATGTTATATTGGACATACCTAGGAAGATTATGAAGCAAAAACCTCAAACACAACAGTCCCGAAACTGCTCAATTGGACAACCACCCGGTAAGCCTAAAACAAGCGATTTTTCGATCAATACGCGAGATACGATGATGAATTAAGGTGTAAAAGACTCTTATAAGGTTAGCACAGACTTGGAATCAAACTTTGGAGGCTGGAGAATGGACGGAAATCACAAAAAAATGAGGAGAACCCCCCCTCCCCCCTTGAAGCTGCCGATCGGGATTTAGGGGGTGGTTTTCTTTTTCTTTTTTTTTTTTTGATATAAAACTAAATGTTACACTCTAGCCCCTTTTTGAAAAGTTACGATAACTAGGATGAAAAGGTTAAGAACTTAACATATGAGAACGACCAGAAACCTTCTGAAGATGCCAGAACGAGTCTCGGTTGAAAATCCAAACTTACAAGGAATAAGCCCTTTTTACGAAAATTCATGGACCAAGTTCCGGAATCAAATTAACAGTTAACGAGATAAAAATTAAGATTAATATACAGAATCCTGGATGATAATAAATTAATAATAAATGAACATTCACAAGTATTTAAATTTCTTTCAAACAAATGTTATAGACATTCAACTATAAGATTCTTGAGTAAAGCCTTAGCATCGTGCAAACAATCATCAAAATGAATTAATATAATTTGTCAACAAAAAACAAATAAAAAATATCCTTTAGAAGAAGCATCATATGGTAAATACCATAGTTCTTCTTAAGCAAAGACACATTACATGAATAATGGCATCTATCATTAATGACATTCACAAACTATTGATTATAACTCCAATACTTGTAATCTTGCAGAATGAAGAAAGTGCAACTCCGCGTGAATGTGACCATTCCCAGTGGGATATATGTTGTTCTGGTGCTTTTCTTTTACGACATTCACAAGGGGTATATTGACGCCACCCACAAATTCCTAATCAAAAATTAAAATCCATCATGTAATATTTCACATTAAAACCAGTATTGAAAATTAAGTCAAGAATATGTCGTACCTTACGAAGAAATTTATCCATCAGTGACTCAGAAAAAACTGTCAAAAGCAACTCTGCTTCCGAAGGCTTCTCTAAAGTAAACTGAAACGACTCTTCCCATACAGGATTTTGATTATTTTTCTTAGTCTGCAATCCACATAAATATATATAACATTAAGTTACTTGATTAATTAGTTGAGAGGCTTTTAAAACAACTAATTAATAACACATAACACAAACCGTGGTGTGTCTTTTATCGGTTCCAACACGCAAACCAACGTATGGATGTTTTACTTTAAGATTAACTCTTTTGTGGATTGTGACACAAGTACCCCTGCACCCTCACTCTTGGATGCCCTGAGAGTTCAATTTTGGATGGTTAGTTATTGACTTAATTTATTATTAGACTAGATTAGTCATGGCGTTGTATACACTAGATTACTCGTGCGTTATATTGTAATTTATAAATTGATGTAATACTAATTATGGCTTAATAAATTGATTTCCTTCTCATTCACATAGTATATTTATAATTACAATATTAACAGTTGAGTACCCTGGTTGATCATAACGAATCGTCATGAACATTCTAGTCTAATATTTATGCAACAAAAACAAATAGAAGGGCATCATACTTAGCGGAATCCTTTGGTGCAAAATAACTATTTGTAACTGGATCATTTCGAGAAAAAAAAGTTAAGTGTTGGCAATGAACTCCATACATCGGAACTTTTGGAATTTTTTCTAAGTGTTGATTGAAAAAGATTAGCTTACTTGATAAGAAAGTGCAGTTTCAAGTGCCACCACAATTTCACTCATTAATGGGTGTTGTTCACGGTCTCTCTCCAAACACTGATAAGCGATTGTTGCAAACTTCAACAAAGAGTTGGGATTTATTTCATCCTTTATGTTATTATAGACGATTTCGTTTAAACTCTTTTCTTTGTAGGACTTTTGCACCAACTTTATTAAATCAGGATGCTTATCGTATTTGTCTGTGCACAACCTCCCACACAACACTTCAAACAACACAACACCAAAAGAGTAAACGTCTGTCTCTTTTGTTAATAACCGATTCTCGGCATAAAGCGGGTCCACATACCCAAGTGTTCCAACAGGGTGCACTACTAGAAAAATAGCCTTTAATGACGCGCATTGCGTGTCATTAAAGGATGTAGATGACACACATATGCGTGTCAAGGAAGGCAAAGAAAAATTCATGACACAGATTTGCGTGTCATCTTTTTATGACAAACATGACATGTATTTGTTTGTCATCTTTTTATGACATGCTTATGACATGCATTTGTGTGTCATGGTTTTAGGGTTTAAAAAATATATTAATTATAGAATTATTAATTTTCCTATCAAATGACAATTAATAGCTCATGACACAAAAAAAATTCATGTACAAAATAATGCATTTCTTACAATATGTAATAACATAATAATATTTCATACAACATTCAAACTTAACTAATGTCGATACATAATTTTAACAAAAAACAAACGGTGCCACAAAAGTCGACAAGTCTTCACTAATTTTCGTCAATCCCAGTATTCTTCACTTTCATACTTCTTATGTTCTAATAAGTTCATTTCCCAGAATAAGAAATGCATACCTGAAAGCAATGAACTCCAATGAAAAAATTGAGATAATTACCTAAAGACTTAGACTAGAGAATTTAACAATCATATGCTCAATAATAAAGAACAAAGAGGAGAATATTTTGTTTCTACAAATATCATAGCTGACACGTGTTGATAATCAAATATGCAGCTGTCTTTGATGCGTGACAGAGTAAACAAAGTGCATGAAAAAACATGGCATTTAAATTACTTGCATTGGTGTTGAATACAGTTGACTCGGTAGGTCGTTCGGGTATCATAATATGAAATGGAATCCACAATGTTGTATTTGCATTAGAAATACATAAAAAAGAGAATAATCAAAGAATGAAAGGTATTGACTAAAAAGAAATATACTATAATTGAAGCTTAGCATCTAATTCATATGCATATATCTTAAGTGTGTTTGTTTATTAATAAGTGCAAAAAGATCATAAGCCAATCATCATACCTCCCGAGGATATCGAGAGCCACTGGAATCACCTCTAGACCCCCTCGGTTAACATCGATCTAAGCAAATAAAATGTATGTTGATGAGGCTATGGCTGACTGGGATATCATTGCAACTAACCATACTCACCATCATAATCTGCCATGCCCGTTAATCGCTAATGGCACTTTCGGTAGAACCCTAACATTAACTGTAAAAAAATTCATAAAAAGATTAATTGTGTGCATATTAAACGATTAAGATACAAAAATGATGCATATAAACAGACAATTGAGATCTAGATTAATGAAAATCTTTACCCTCAGGAAAAGTAAAGTAGTGGCCCACCTTCGCCACCGTCTTCGCAATTCCAACCAATTCGCATTCGCTGCAGGCCCTACCAAGTAGCATAGGTGGTAACTTGCTACATTGTTTATTAGTCACACACTCATAAGTATTAGTTACAAAGTTAAAGCATCAATGATTTCTAATCCTTTTAGGAGTATGCTTGATATGTTCAAATATTATTCATTAACGAGCTAAATTTAAAAAAAAAAAATCAAAGGTGTTTAATATAGAAAAAAAATAAATAACATTTTATGCTTCAATGAACTAAAAAAAGCACACTAACGCAGCATAGACACCCGAACCCCTACCGATAAAAAATCGGTGCGAACGTTAACGAAAATAACAATTTTTTAATCAACCTGTTATGACACGAACTCGTATTGACCTGAACCCCTTTTAACCCATAACTAAATCTGATCCAAACCTGTTCCGATCCTGACCCACCCTAACCCCTTTTGGCCTGAAACTGTCCCGGCCAAAACCTATGTCGACCATAACAAAAGAAACATTTTATTATTCAACCTGTTATTGCATGAGCCCGTAATGTCCCATGCCCCTTCTGAGTTCTGACCCGTAACTAAATCTGGCTCAAATCCCTTCTTGCGCATAACTAAATCCGGCTCAAATCCCTTCCGACCCTAACAGCCGTAATCGTTCCAGTCAAAACCATGCCAACCCGAACAAAAATGGCATTCTTTTGAGTTGACCCGTAACTAATAAAATGCATGTAGCACTGTCACATATGATGTTGAAATTCTACTATGCACTCAAATCGAACAAAAATGGCATTCTTTTGAGTTGACCTGTAACTAATAAAATGCTGGTAGTATTTGTCAGATTTGATGTTCAAATTCTACTATGCACTTTTCTATTTTTGTATTAGTAATAAATAGATAAACTTCAACACTCGGTTAGGTTAGAAGGTTTGCAGCAGATAATACCTGAATTTGACTCCTCATTGGTCAACTGGCTTCTCAGAAAGCATTGTTTGTTTTCTCCCATCATTCACCAATTGTTCAGTATCACTGTGAAAAAGCATAGTAATATTCAGTTCCCCTATCTACTTTCTTGTAAGCCTATGAACATTTATAAACCCAATATATCCTCACAACAAATAATAACTAACCTCGTTTTAATAAAAGTATCTTATCTGCTATGGCTACTACATTCAAATGAAATGAAATATGAGCACTTTAATATTAGACCGTTGACTTACCTGACTACATGGAGAGAGCAGGCCATAAGAGAGGTCAAAAAGGTGGAGGAGTATGTGGCGAAAATGATTGGAGGAAGAAACGGTGATCTACACGTGGCATGGTGTACAACTTTCACTGCAAAATGTACAACTCTTGATGCACAGTTTTACCAAAAATTGTATATTTATAAATGTCAAAAGCAATGAACTAAAACTAGCTGCAGATGATTGCATAAAATGATTAAGGTAATGAGAAACCACAATGTCCATATAGCATAGGCCTATGCATGATCTGAAAGTGTAATGATAACTTGGGGATATAACATTAACATGATTGGAGTATTACCAGCATGATCAAAACTCCATCTACATGTTTAGGTAGCCCTTCCTGCACATAGATAATGTCAGCGTACAAAGAATCAATATCCAATTGATTACAGTTTTTTTTATCTTTCATAAGGAAAGTAGTTGCCCGTTTGCCTGCCACTTTATTGTAATCGTTTTATAGTAAATTATATAAAACTTCGATTTGACTTTATCCTATATGTACACGAATAAGCACCGAAAACTAATGGAATTTCATTAGTTTCCTGTAAAAAAAAAAAAAAAAAAAAAAAAAAAAAGAAAGAAAGTAGTTAAGCATAACATAACCACAGTAAGCTTTGCTAGCCTTTAACGAGTGTGAGACTGCCTTACTTTAATTAATGGTGACTTTAAAGTTGCAATATTCATGATGAAGCAGAATTCCTTTGCCCTATAAAATCATATCCAAATAATATGAATCAAGTTCAATTTTCTCACCAATATTGATACACACCTAAGATCAAATAACACAGATTTGGATTCTGAAATCACATTTTATGCTAGGGTTGTACTAAAATGTCTCACTAAACCTATATAATCCTCTAAATCTCAAACCACAAAGATACAATTAAGAAAATAAATGAAAATAATAACGATTTAGATCTTGTAGGTCCCTGTTCGGGTGGATCTAACAACGTCTTTGGATCAACCTAACTTAATGCTAGCGGAAATCACACTAAGCAACCAAGAGGTCTCGGATCTTGTGTTTATTTTCAGTCAAGGAAAGGTTAGTGAGAGAGAAAACCGAGAGAGATGAGAAGAGAAAGAGTGATGGAGTTTTTGCTAAAAGGTTTTCTATTAAATTATCCACACCCTACTTCTCATAGCATACTTCCTATTTATAGGGAAGCATGCATGAGAAGTAAAACAAATTTAATGCCCAATGGGCTTCTTTACAATGGACCGTGGCCCAACTACATACAAAATGACCAATCGGCCCGAATACATAACTGAATCAATACAAAAGACTAAATATACAAAACGGGGCCTAACAATCTCCCTCTAGTCTTTAGTATTGAAACCCGTCGGTGTTGTATACCAAGCATTCGTCCTCGGTTAGTGGAATTTCAACAAGTCTACGTACGAACTTGTTGCAGGCTTCCACTATCCGGTCGGTATTCTGACGTCCCAAATCCTCGACGGTTCCCAGCGGCTTGTTGTATGTATTGGGGAGCTAAAGACTGATGAAATGAATATGGATGAGGTTGGTTGTGCAGGTGGTGTTGAGGCTTGAGTTGGTTCGGGTTGGGTTTGTTATTGTGGTGGTGAGTGTGGTAAGGAAGGTATTTGGGGTAGGAATGTTGAAATTGGTTGGTCTATTGGTGAGGTTCAGGTGAGTCACGAAGTAGGGTCTTGGTTTTCTTGGCTTTGGTTTTCTTTCTGGTTTTTGGTGGTTTGTGGGCAGGGATTTGTATTTTAGTTATATCTAGGGTCTTGAGGGCTTGGGCCAAGGCTTCTTTGGTTATTTTTGGTTGGTCCGAGGGCTTGTCTTGTGAGGGAGACTTGACATGAGACTTGGTTGACTTCTGGGAGTCTCCATGTCTCCTCAAACGCTTTAGGGGTGGCTGGTCTTCCTCCTCCTCCTCCTCCTCAAGTTCTATCAATTTTCCTTTTTCAGCCGCCTTTCTCTTCAAATCATGCTTAGCCTTTGTTCGATCTTCGGCCGGCTCATCAAATGAATCTTGACCACCTTCAGCTACGGGTTCTTCATCACCTTCACCTTCACCAGACGCCTCATCCCCAGCAGGCTCTGTCTCTTCAAACAAACCAAACTTGGGCCCAGGTCGTGGTCCCGTATACTGATGACCTCTACCCTTGGTGCTCAACAACACACCAAAAACTGATACCTTGATCTCGTGCACATGAAATGGCTCGGGGTGTGACTTCTTGTCCTTTGCCTTCTTGAATCCCGGCCTTTGAATATCTGGAATCAGATCATCTAACAACATCTGCACGAATCTCGGGTACATCAACCATGTAGCCCCGCTCTTGATGTTCGCGATCATGCACAAAAATATCCATCTTGAGTAATTGAACTTCTCCTTGTTGGTCAATTGTAAGACCCCGAATCCCGGGAATCCTACAGTTGGTAATCACATCCACAATTTCGCAAAAATTTAAAACCAAACCATTCTTTGTATTTAAAACCAGTTCAGAGTGAATAACAGCGAAAAAAGTTTAAGTATTAAAAGTCCCAAACACGGGTACAGGTGTCCAAAATCAAATGTAAATAAAATATTTGTTTTATTTGAATTCCTCGACCATAAATGCCTTCAACCTTCCGAGTAGCATCCCGCACGTCCAAACGATAGCATCCACTTCTTAACCTGAAAGTCAAATTAACATACACACAAAGTCAGCTAGAGCTGAGTGAGTTCAGGTTTTCATAAACAATATTTCATACTTTATTTTAAAACTTATAATTCTAAACAATAGAGAGGATAATAATAAAATAATTAATATAGTTCACCAAATAATACATTCATCGTCGAACACACGTACACGGGCCTGTCCACCACGAGTCAAGACTCGAGTAATATATTTGACCCGGACGCGGTAAGACCTAAGCATGTGACACGAGCCTCTCCACCACGAGTCAAACCCGAGTAATATATTTGACTCGGTCACAGCTTACACATCCAAGCACGAGATACGGGCCTCTCCAACACGGGTACAACCCGAGTAATATATTTGACCTGATCTCGGCTCACACATCCAAGCACGTGATACGGGCCTCTCCACCACGGGTACAACCCGAGTAATATATTTGATCCGATCGCGGCTCAACATCCAACGGGCCTCTTCACCACGGGATTTTAAAACCCGAGTAATATATTTGACCCACTAAAATGATGATCACGTCACACGGGCCTCTCCACCACGGGTACAACCCGAGTAATATATTTGACCCGGCCGTGAATCACCATGCACACACACATCAATAAGCCTACTCATATCATTCTTAGTCACGAGGAACTAAATATCATCACACAACCGCAGGCTATAAGGTAACACATACCCATACATACATACATACCTCCATACATACATATATATATATATATATATATATATATATATATATATATATATATCATCCCATACGGGAACTAAGTAAATAGGCCTACTCATATTCAATTACTACCAAGTCTACTAACATCCTCGAGTCTAGACCATTAATAATGTACGTAACCTTAAAGGATACAAGACCATAAACGAGTCTAAAATATCCTAAAGCATATAAAATAATTCAAATATAACTTTCAAAATGCACAATCACGAGTGAGACCATGTAGTACCATTCAAATAGTTGTAACGGGTAAAATCGTATAAAATTGGATTTCGGTGTGTATGCTAGTCCAAAACGTAAAAAGAGTAAAAAGGGCATCATGAACTCACCTGAATCAATCGAACACCTGCAACAAGCTAGGAAATCCCTAAGTGCACAATCACAAGCAAGGGCCTGTAAATTATACACAACGCGTTACTAAACTAGACCGCAAGAACACACTTGCCTAATGGGCCGCTCAAGCCTAACACTTTGGCCCAAGGCCCAACACTTGGCCCAAGGCCCAACAACTTGGCCCAAGCCCCAATACTTTGCCTCAGCCCCTAAAACTTTTCAACTAACCAAATCCACCCTACGATTATGGCCGGGGCTAACCATGATGCACAACTCACCCGCCGGTAATCAAATCGAGTCGAATACGCGCGTAATAAATCTTAAAACAAATTGTCAAACGAATCAGTCCCAAATGGACCAAATTCCCATCTTAACCTTTTCTTACATCAAAATTATGTCACCCGAGTTGATAGGGTTGATGGTTCCTTTTACAACTTTCAATTTAACATTTAAACGAAAATTCGCGCACCGCTGACTCGATTGACCAATCACCAACCAAAACAGCCCCGAGTATCAAAATTATAATTTTCCCACAGCCCTTAGACTCCCCTAGGGCCATGCAAACTGATTTGGTTGGTCATCCAACCGATTAACTCATCAAACTCAACAATTTACAATTCTACACCCGATAAACCCTAGTTTTCTAACTAAAATCGATTGACCGACCTAAACACCTCCATTGGCCATGAAATTTTAGTATGTTGTAAGTGACATACCTAGGAAGTTGACGGAGCACGAACTTCAATTATAACATCCCCGAAAGATTCGAGAAAGGGCAGCCACCGGTTAAGCCTAAAACGAACTTATCGATCAATAACGAATATAACATGCAAATTTTAGCATGCAAAGATGTATTTTATTACATAGTAAAACCATGGAATTAAATTATTAAATTATTACCAGAGTTGCATAAATATCTTAAGTTTATAAAAATATTTTTATTATATTTTTCTAGTGGACACAAAAATCATAAAAATTCCTCCAACGAAGAAAGGTATGTGCAGCTATTTCAGCGCGCAACAAAATGGTTTTATTTTTATAAAATTTATTACCGAACCAAATTAAACGATTGCAATTGGGTTTGATTCTTAACTCAAAATATTAAGTTCCCGAAGTGGCAACAACTAATTTGGACTTGTTGAAAAAGAGTTATGATGTCGGGAAGACAGACTAGAATCCGACATCCCGCATCAGCTTTGACACTCGATTTTATAAAATCATAAAAACCATTCAAATCTCGTCTAAAAATTACGTATTATACCTTTCTGGAAACTAGACTCAAAGTAGAACATTATGGAATCAAGAATAGATCAAAAACCGTGGATTAACATCGCGTTACAGACCCTACAATAAACGTATACGAATCTGTCAGCAAACTGTTATCATCAAAACTCAATCTTAACGACCAATAAGCGCGTTAATATGATCAATTAAGGTGTAAAAGACATGGGGAATCATAAAACCGACCTTGAATTGAAGTTTTCACGGCTGAAACTTTGCTGGGAAGAAGAAAAACGAGCAGGGGGGGTCTTAGCTGCGATCGGCTGCTGGTAGGAGTTAAGGTTAGGGTTTGTTTTGTTTTATGATATAAAAACAAAAGTTACATCCAAGTCCCTCCAAATTGAAGTGTAAGGCAAAATGGAAGGAAAGTTAAATGGTTTAACGTACCGAGATGACGCAAAGGCTTCCGAGAAACGTCGGATAAATCCCGAGAATTATACATACTCTACAAGCTTTAAGTCTTGAAACCGGAATTAACGGGCGTTACATCAATGCGGACATAATACGAACCCAGTCCGTACTCATGCTGTCAAAACCACCTCGAATGTCTGTGAAACAATGACTGATGATGTGGAAGAGAAATCTCCAGTATGGTGACAGATGACTCTTCTCTAAGCTTTTCCATTCCGTGTCGTACCCCATCTGAGTAACGAAACCTTCCAGCTTCTTTTTGTTTCCTCTCTCATACTTGTAATCGGGCTGGTCATCAATCTTTAATACCTTTCTAATGCCATCTTCGGTGATAGTTAATTCCTATCTGGCAACGGTTGTTGTAAATGATAGAGAATCATCTGCAACCCTGGCGAATGCCTAGAAATCTAAGACCCACTTGTAGTAAATGGCTAGATCTGCAGTGATGGCATAGGCAAGGGGTGATTGCCTGAGCCCCTTGACCATAGGAGTGAACACCTTATCAGCCTTTGCCTTAGGCAACTCGAGAGCACAGAAGTTGTTATGACCCTGAAATTGAAAATCAAAAGATCATGAGAATCATTATTAAGACAAAACAAAACAAACAAGATATGTACATAGACATTAAGTATTTACATGTTAGATAGATTAGATTTTATACTGTACAATTTAGATTAAATGAGTTAAAAAGTTAATTTATAAGTTAATTAGATCATACTGTACAAAGATCAGGTTCAAAATAGTCCAATGGACCAAACCGTTTATTTGAGTAAAAACAGATCAGTGGCACTATGTTTGAGACTCTGAAAAATTTGCTAAGTATGGGTTTTTCGCGTGAGACATTGTTTCGCTTCGCATGGGGTCAAGCGAAGCGAAACAGAAAGGTGTTTCGCTTCGTATGGGGTCAAGCGAAGCGAAACAAAAATGTGTTTCGTTTCGCATGGGGTCAAACGAAGCGAAACAGAAAAGTGTTTCGCTTCGCATGAGTTCAAGTGAAGCGAAAAACCCTTTCATGCGAAGACTTGTACTTAGTCCCTTTTGATCCTTCCCTTTCTTTACACAAGGTCGCCTATATGCGAATTAGGTTTCTGGAAGGTTTGAACTTGAATCTCCTCTGTTTACTAGATCAAGTTGTCCTTAGAACATTCTGAGTGTAGCAAGAAGTGTTAATGGCTTCTCCCCAGAAGAATAAAGGGAGTTTGGAGTATGACAGCATGGTTCGTGCAGCTTCAACCAGTGTTTGATTTCGTTGTTCAGCCACCCCATTTTGTTCAGGAGTGTAGGGTGCACTGAATTGACGTAGAATCCCCTTGTTGTGACAGAATTCGTTGATTACTTTGTTGCAGAATTCTGTTCCATTGTCACTTCTAATGCACTTGACTCGTTTGTCCGTCTGATTCTCAACCAACACGATAAATCTGATAAGAAACTAAGAAACTGAGATGTCTCATCCTTGTGTCCTAGCAGAAAAGTCCAACTGAAACGCGAGTAATCATCAGTAATAACCAGACAATAGGCTTTTCGACCTATTGCCATTGGTTGAACGGGACCAAAAAGATCCATATGCAACAGCTGAAGAGTGGAGTTTATGGAATTGACAGTCTTAGGACGGTGAGGGAGTTTGTGTTGTTTGCATTTAGAGCAAGATAAACATTTTTCAGCACAATGAAAAGATTTTAATGGCAGGCCCTTCACATGGTCACCTTTAACCAACTTATTCAAGTTCTTAAAGTTGACATGCCCTAGACGACGGTGCCATAAGGATGAGTCATTCTCCGAGGCTTTGGACATCAAGCAGGAAGCAGACTGCATGGAATAATTGCTTCTCATGTCCAGAATGTAAGCGTCATTGTGCCTTGGAGTACGCAACATAATCTACTCTTCAGGGACTCTAAAGCCTGGTTTAAGAATAAGACATTCATTTTCAGTGAAAAGAGTTGAAAATTTCTTATCACAGATCTGAGAGACGCTTAGCAGGTTGTGGTTGAGCTGTTCCACAAGATTGACTTCGTCGAAGGTCAATGCGCCATTTGAGACCTTGCCTTGTTCGTGATTTCTCCTCCTATGTCACCAGCGAAGGAAACATGTCCGCCATCGAATGGTTTAATGTCAAACAACAGGGACTCATCTCCCATCATATGTCGGGTACAACCACTGTCCAAGTACCAAATTCTGTTGACAGGCCTTCCAGGCTGACCCTACATACATGAGCAGCTAGTTAATAGAAGGGCCCCGAGACAAACTTGTCTCGGGAAAAGCAAACAGAAAATCACCCAATTTTATTTTATGATTCTTAAAAATGTAATCTTTTGGAGAATCTGAATCTGAAGTGCAACCACTCGAGGAACTTGTGTTAATATTTCCTCGGTTCTGAAAAGGTTTTCTTGATTTCCTTTGTTTTTTTTTGGGCTTGACTATCAAATCTTCTTTGTTTGCTTTGGTAAACGGTTTAGAGGGGATCTTAGGGTTTTCAGCTTCTGACCCCTTGGCTAACCGCTTTCTTTCTCTTTGTGTTAGCCAAAATGGTTTCTTGGGTTTGTCAGTTCTTTTAATTTTTGAATCCGTCTTACTGGCTGAGGTATAAGTTTGATAAGACATTTTCTTAGGTTGAACATTTAACTCAGCAAATGTCTGACCAAACTTACATTTAGCGTCTCTTTTTTGCTTATGCTAGTTCTTGCAATGTCTTGCAAGATGAGACGGATTTCCACACACAAAACAACATTTTCTTTTGTTACAATCATAGACATGTTGATCACTGAAATATGTGGGGTGAGGTGATGTGGTAGGGTTAAAATTTTGATAACCTCTATCTGAGAACACATTTGAATGATTAGATGCAAAGTAATTTGATTGCCTAGGTTTCTGACCAGAGTAGTAATAGGTACTATCAAATTGATCATAAAATTGAGAACTTTTGCTACAATTAGTATTTTGTGAAAGTGAAGTTTTCTTTGAAGGCACATATTTACACGACGTGATTGGTTTTCATTTTCAAAGACAATTTCTTGTTTTCTTAAGTTCTCAAAATCGTGATCAGTTGACGAGCAACTAGAACTTGTCTGTACATCAACTTTAGCCTCTTTTGTTTCATCAAAAACTGTTTCACACTCAGAATCAGACAAAGAACATTCACTTTCATTACAAACATCATTACAACTGTCTTCACTAGTGGTCTCACATAATACAGTTTTTGATCCTAACATCAAACATCCTAACATGGATTCACAAACTTTATTACAGACAGGGTTGTTTATAGTTTTTGTTAGACCCACACAAGACTCAAAACGTGGTTCTAATCCTTCATTTTGCTTAAAACCCTGATTAACCTTCCCACAATCAACATTGTTTATATCACCTGCTCCACAAGACACATTGACGTTAGATTTATCAAATGATTGGATTGGAGCAACAGTTTGAGATGCTGCGGGAACAAATGTCACAGGTTTTGGTATCTTACCAACCCCGTATGCCATTTCTTCATCAGGAGAAGTATTATAGCTAAAGTGGGGCAAACTGGTGTAGTTATCATTGAATGGTGGTGGTACGGCAGTGTAATCGTACCCCAGCCCCATTTTAACTTTAGTACTTCTCTGGGCTCCAATAAGATCATCTAATTTCTCAGATGATGCCTCAAATCTTTCGACTTGTTTTTTCTTTCCTTTCCTTTCTTACCAGAAACTTTGAGTTTTAATTTCTTAATTTCTTCTTTTAAATCATTAATTATGTCTTTATAATAAATGACATTATGTTTTTCTCGAAAAATTTCAAGTCTAAGATTAGCTACATCATCGTGATGAGTTTTGATCTTTTCAATGTAGATCTTATCAGCTTTTACATATTCAGTGTTCAACTGACGAAGTTTTGCATTTTCTTTCAAAACTTCGTCTTGTAAGTATCTATAGTATGTAACCTTGTTAACACAAGCTTCCGTGCAAAGATTTCGTTTTACCTCATCAAGGTGTGATGCACTTAAACCAGCAGCAGAAGATGAAGATGCTTCATTGTTTGAAGTGAAAACCATGCCAGCCATATTCAGTGGATTCTGCAGCTCTTATTGAAACTGTTCGTCCCAATCCATACCAGTGTGGACCTCTGTTTGAGAAACAAGGGCTCTAGAGTTTGAACTTGAGCTGCCCTTGTGTGGACGATTTCCAATTCTTGGAGCTGAGTTGTTTAGCTTTTGTTCCTCAGGCCTCTTTCCAGTAGCTTTCTCATTCTCTTCATCAGTTACTTCTGTCACATGAATATCGTTTGCTGGTTTGGGAGGATTTGTGCACTCCCTGGCAAAGTGACCCATTTCTGCACAATTGTAGCATCGAAGCTTGCTCTTGTCGAAACCAATTCGCTTTCGATCAGAATCATTAAGGCTGTCCTTCCCGTAGGTTTTGATGAAGTTGGTGGCCCTTTGCACAGCCATGGCGATCTGGTACTTGATGTCCATTTTCTCAAGATCCTTTTGATTGATGTCTTTCAAATCACCTATCTCAAACTGAGCCGGAAACAGATTCCCTTGCAATAGCTCTTCATGACAAGACAGAAAAGCTTTAACAAGTGTTACATTTGAATCATTCAGCATGGGAATGGCTTCACAATAGCCAGAGGGCTTGTTTGCTTGAGGTTTTGTTGCAGAAATTCCATGTGCCTTCAGAGCTTGAGCAACTGCACTGTCAACTGTCTTTTGAACGAACTTGCACTGGATGGAGTTGATGGGTTGCTGGTGGAGATGAATGCTGTTGGTTGTGAAGGAACACTTGGTGAGTACTTTGGATTGGTTACAGGATACATATTCTGTTGGGATTTGCTGACAAAAGCAGTTGGCACACTTGAAGATGTAGTACTCACTCCGGCTTGATTCAGAGAATTCATGTGATTGTTCATTCTCATTTGTTCATCCATTTCAAATGATTTGATAGTGGATATCAATTCACTATTTGTCATCCCATTCAGATGGGTGGTTCTCTTGATCGTTATTATGTTTACACTCCAACTGTAAGGCAAAGAGTTCATCAACTTGTGATTGACCTCAGTGTTGGGAATGTTAACACCTGCAGCTCTTACTTTGACCATGAGCTTCTCAAACCTCTTCACTAAGTCTAGCACAGCTTCACCTTGACGATGGTTGAACATGTTGAATTCTTCCTTCAATAGTGCTTTCTTGTTTTCTCTAATTTCAGCATTTCCTTCAACCATCTCAACAAGAGCTTCCCATAATCCCTTGGCACTTCTGTGTTCACGTAGAGTCTCAGTGATCTCATTTGAAAGACAAACTGTCAACAGCAGAAACGCTTTCTTGTCTTGTGCTAACTTATCCATATCATCTTGATCATAATTTTCTGGTGCCTTAGGTTGTTCCCCAGCATCAGTGCGAGTTACTGGAACATGAGGACCCTCTTCAAAACATCTCATCAAATCAGTTTCAGTTAATGAGATAAAGTTCATGAACCTCCAATTAAAATCAATAAAGTTATCATCTAAGGTCATAAACTTAGGAGGTTTTTGAGGTGTTCCCACTTGATTTTCCAACAGCAAATAACCCTTCAATAGTTCTGAATCAGTGCTAGCCATGGTCTAAGTAGTTACAAGCCTTCAACAAGGCTTAATCTTCAAAACAGCTAACTTTTTCGCACGAAACAGCTTCAAGCGAAGCGAAACAATCCTAAGCGAAGCAAAACAACTTCAAGCGAAGCGAAAGGATTCTAAGCGAAGCGAAAGAATCCAAGCGAAGCGAAAGGATTCTAAGCGAAGCGAAAGAATCCAAGCGAAGCGAAAGGATTTTATCTTTCTGAAAGCAAATCTTCCTTGGGATATGTTCCACCCACTTTTGTCAGTACAAGTACAAGGTTTGATACAATGCTTGAGCGAAGCGAAATTTTAACTTATCAATCCAACAAACTTGGAACCCGCAAACACCACCTTTAATACTTAAAACTTCCACCAAGAACACTTTCTAAGACATTTTATGAAGTTTTTGCCAATTCTTTTTGTACTTTTGATATTTTTCTGGTCAAGAACACTTGAACACTTATTTTCTTCTTTTCAAGATCAAAACCCAAGGTTGTGATCCAAAAACCCTCAACTAGTGAACCGAAGCTCTGATACCAATTGTAGGTCCCTGTTCGGGTGGATCTAACAACGTCTTTGGATCAACTTAACTTAGTGCTAGCGGAAATCACACTAAGCAACCAAGAGGTCTCGGATCTTGTGTTTATTTTCAGTCTAGGAAAGGTTAGTGAGAGAGAAAATCGAGAGAGATGAGAAAAGAAAGAGTGATGGAGTTTTTGCCAAAAGGTTTTCTATTAAATTATCCACACCCTACTTCTCATGGCATGCTTCCTATTTATAGAGAAGCATGCATGAGAAGTAAAACAAATTTAATGCCCAATGGGCTTCTTTACAATGGACCGTGGCTCAACTACATACAAAATGACCAATCGGCCCGAATACATAACTGAATCAATACAAAAGACTAAATATACAAAACGGGGCCTAACAGATCTAGATGTAGACAGAGAAAGATTATATGAAATAGCCGATTGTATAATCGACGGCGATTGCATTAATCACTACACTCGGTCCAATTATAACAATTATAGTTTGGCACTATCACTAACAAACAATGAACAATTGAATAAACATCAACGGACATTTCAAATTTGGTAACCGCTGTAGTATGAAACACATATAGTTGATCATGAAACTAATTTAGGGCAAAAGAAGTAGTGAAAGATATAGGAGTGAGCAACAGAGTGAAATTTGTTGTGTTCTCTTGAACTAAATAAAACCTAATTGCACCTAGACACTCTAATTTCGCAATAAACACAAAATTATACCTGCATGTGCTTCAAATTCGTAATCAAGCAAGAAATCTAGGTCAGTGGTTGCGAAGAAATCGCTGAAACGGCTCTGCATGAAGGAATTGTTGTATGTTTGTGAAGAAATTGAATCTAATTAAGGTTGAATCGAAGGAAGAAACTGGCTCTGCCTGAAGAAATCGGCTCAGTGTTTATGAAGAAATCATCGTAACCCTAGCTCCGAGGGAATTGGGGTCTTATGCGCGAGATATGAAAATTATAAAGTGACATACAAAAGATGAAACATAAAAATACTTGTCATCCTCCCTTTAAATTTGATAAAATATGACAATTTTTTAATGACATGCATGTTTTGCACATCATAAAATTTCTAGTAGTGCATCGTGTGCCCGGAAATATTTCCCTTGTATACTCTCCTGAATCCTCCTCTCCCAATGCAACTTTCGTTGGCAAAGTTGTTGGTTGCTGATTTGATAGCTTCTAATGGTATTTTGAGTTGTTCAAACGGTTTCGTATGAGCCATTATTTAGATGGTTTGAGAAAAAACAACTTTGAGTATTTCAATATATTCAAACCGAGCATGTTGAGTGGAGAGATGCACTTAATTATATTGAAATTGAAAGAGATGAGCTTGAAAGGAGAGATGAAGTTAACAATAAACAGGCAGCAACTAGACAATTGCCAATGTAATTAAATCAGATTCTTTCATTTATAATATTCCAAATTGTCAACTTGACATAGTTTGACAGCCCTTTCATTCGTTTCTAGTTCTGATACGAATATTTTTAAATGTTGTCTCAGTTATTTTATAATTATATGTGGTAGCTAGTGTAAGAAGAGACAATATGCGTTCCGTGACCGTGTTGAATGGAATATATTCGAACTGACTTTGTTGAGTGGAAGCAGCCTTGAATATGCACAGAAAGAGGATGCAACTTGTTTTATGTATTAATTCAGTTGCTAAATAATTGTAGTGGTTTGTAAGCATTTTACATGGTGAGATTCCTTCCGATTGAAATTTCAATCAAACTAGTTTTTAGTACGGGATACTAGCCACACAATTTTGACTTCAAAGAGTTTACCACTAATTAAATTTACGAGATACCAGCCACCAAATATCGACCGCAAACAACCACAGAACCGCCACCCAACACCCCGCTATCAGCTCAATCACGGCAACTCCATGAACTTTACTCGTCAACACCCGACGATTGAAACCCTAATCTCGATCGAACCAAAACAGTAAAAACTTTCCGCAAGCATCCTACCACTTAATTTTACATATATGCAAGCATTATTGACAAATGTTTATATAATCAGACACTAAGTTTTAGATTGGAAAACTTTTAAGAATCTTCGGCGTCCATATGAAAAGGAGCATCTGGATGCAGAGTTAAAAGCTTGTTGGAGAATACGGGCTTCGGTGCAAACAGGAGCTTTGGAGGGTGCAATATGCACTTAGCAGAATCAGAAATGCAGTGACTCGTGTTAAAACAATGTTTGGAAAGGATTGGGATCAGCAAGATTGGTGGACAATCACATCATATCCCTGTTATTCAGCAAAGCAAATATCCGGTTTCCATTTCTCAATATTCACAGCCATCTATATAGTTTTTTCCTTTTTTGGGTTCATAGAAGCTGTGTATAAATTGGTGATTGTTTCCTCATTGTAAAACATAACTTTTGAATAACAATTCTCAATCAATTCTCTCTGAATATCATGGTATCAGAGCAGGATTGCTCATCATATACCCGTTAATTTCCAGCCTCGTCTCTGATAAATCCAAAACCGAGTCATCATGTCCGGAGACGGCAACTCAGGCTCGGATTTATCACTACAGCTTGCCAGTTTGTTACAAAATAGCCTCAATACCCAGCCTCAAAATCCAAAGCTTTCTGATAACCTCCAAATCAACCTCAAGCTCAACAGCCATAACTACGGGCTATGGACCCGGATGATCCGAGTCGCTATAGGCGGAAGATCAAAAACTCTGTTATCACATCTGACCTCAGATCCACCTGATCAAAGCGATGAAAAATATGATAAATGGGAACAAGAAGACCTAATCGTTTTTTCATGGCTCATCCAAAACATTGAACCAGTACTCGCAGGCAACCTAACCGAGTACCCCACCGCAAAAACTTTGTGGGACGCTCTGGTGGTTACCTACAACAGTGGAAGAGACAAGATGCAAACCTTCAACCTTCATGTGAAGGCGAACGATATCAAGCAAAATAACAGTTCTCTTGAAGATTTCTGGATCGCGTTACAGGGGGTATGGGGAGAAATCGATAGAATCGATCCAAACCCCATGAAATGCCCAGAAGATATAAAAACATACTCAAAAATCAGGTCAGAACAAAAACTCTTTCAATTCTTAAACGCCCTAGACCGGAGATATGAACATATTAAAAGGGAAATACTCCGGTTGGAACCTCTTCCGTCGGCAGAAGCAGCATACGCCGCTGTTCGTAAGGAAGCTGCTCACCAGAATATTCTGGGAGCAACTAACGAAACACATGGCATTGCGGCGGGGTTGGTTGCCACCGAAACAGAAGGGTTAGGGCTCATAACCAAAGGGAACCGCCGGGGTGAAGGGAAGAGAACCGGACCGTCAGGTAAGGACAACAAAACCCACTTAAAATGTGACCATTGCGGTATGTCTAGACATACCAAAAATCAATGTTTTCGGATTGTCGGTTACCCGGAGTGGTGGTCCGACGGTCACAAGAAGCTCGCCAAAAACTCCGGATCAGAAAAAAGCAAGAGCCTCACCGCCGGTAACAAAGAAACTGTAGCTACTGGTTCTGGTGCTGATAAAGGAGCTGATCAGAAAATCACCACTGGTTTTGGTGGGATGGCGGCAGCTGCTCAAAGAGAAAGTGGGGAGGATATGTTTTCGATGTGCACAGGTACAAGGGATAAGAGAGAAGGTGTCTCAAAACCCTTCACTTATCCCTCACATAATTACATTTCCACCCTTAAAAAATCAAGTTCCACCGAAAACACAACCTTCATTTCTTTTATAGAGAAAAGTTTTAGAAATTGCAAAAAAGAACATAACATTAATGGTTATGCAAACATGGCTCAAAATTATAATATGATACCCGAACAATCATGGATATTTGATTGTGGAGCCACGGACACCATGACTTATGATTCAACAGATTTTGTCACATCGACAAACCCTACAAAATCATTTATAAACACGGCAAATGGGGAAAAAATGAGTGTCCAAAGCGGGGGAACTATTGAGATTTTACCAACACTTAAGCTCTCTAATTGTCTTTATGTTCCTGCCTTATCACATAAGCTCCTTTCGATAAGCCATGTAACAAAGGAGTTGAATTGCTCGGTTCTCATGCAACCCACATTTTGTATCCTACAGGATATCAGGACGGGAGTGATCATTGGGCGTGGCACTGAAAGACAAGGGCTGTATTACGTGGATGAAGTAACTCAAAGTGGTACTGTAATGCTTTCCCATGGAACAGCTGAGCGTGAAGCCTGGCTATTGCATAGGAGATTGGGTCATCCATCCACTAGTTATTTACATGCCTTATTTCCTAAGTTATTTCCTTCAAATTGTAAGTCACATTGCGAAACTTGCGTATTAGCCAAGAGTCATCGAAAAATATTTAAACCAAATAATACAAGGGCCGACTTACCCTTTTCATTGATTCATTCAGATGTATGGGGTCCTGCCCCAATTATTGGGGGACAGAACTTTCGTTTTTTTGTGATATTTGTGGATGATTGCACACGCATGACCTGGGTGTATTTGTTAAAAAATAAATCCGAAGTTCTTGATAAATTTATCATCTTTTACACCATGGTCCAAACCCAATTTAAAAAAAATATTCAGATCTTTAGATCTGATAACGGAGGAGAATTTGTTAACTCTGAGATGAAATTTTTTTTTCAAACAAAAGGGATCATCCATCAAACCACTTGTCCCTATACTCCAGAACAAAATGGGGTTGCGGAGAGAAAAAACCGCATCCTACTAGAAATAACTCGGGCTCTTTTGATAGAATCCCAAACTCCAAAATTTTTTTGGCCCGACGCCCTTGCCACCGCTGCATATCTTATTAACCGACTTCCAACTCAAATTTTAAAAACAAAAACTCCATTGCAAGTCCTTACAGAATACACCAAACCTCCTTCCATTCTTACTCTTGAACCCCGAATCTTTGGGTGCACTGTCTTTGTTCACATACCAAAATCCAACAGAGATAAACTTGATCCGTGTGCTGAGAAATGTGTCTTTGTTGGATATGGAATAAACCAAAAAGGATATCGATGCTACAATCCAAAAACCCAACACATGTTCACCACTATGAACTATGATTTCCTTGAAACCAAGTACTATTTTGCCACCCAAAACAGTGGTCAGGGGGAGAGAGAATGTCTAGACACACTGAGGTGGTTGAGGTATACTACATATGAGGAAGGAAAGAGTCAAAGTGCCACACAGCCTGGAGAAAGTATCAGTGCCCCCCAAGGAGCGTCTCCCAACCCGATACCCGAGGTAAGTACTCACTCTTCTATGGAAACCACTAATGATGCACCGAGACAGGGGGAGAATGAAGCACCGAGACAGGGGGAGAATGAACAAGAGGAGGTGGTTGCTCAAGAAGATGTATTAGTAGAGCAAATTGAACAGGTGCAAGAACCAGAAAATCTTCCCACACAAGAAGACACGACTGCTAGATATGTACTACCACCAAGAGCAAATAGAGGTGTTCCACCAAAAAGGTATTCTCCTGAAAAGAAGCCCAGAGAATGTAGATATCCGATGGCTAACATAGCCAAAGGAAAGCTATCTCAGGAAGCGGAGGCATTTACTTCATCTCTATACTCTGAGGAAATCCCTACTAATGTAGTACAAGCCTTGAAATCAAAACAGTGGAAATATGCAATGGAAGAAGAAATGAAAGCTCTAATAAAAAATAATACATGGGAAAAATGTGTTTTGCCTTCGGGAAAGAAAACTGTTGGGTGCAGATGGATCTTCACAATTAAATACAAGCCGGATGGATCAATCGAAAGATACAAAGCAAGATTAGTAGCTAAAGGCTATACACAAACATATGGAATAGATTATTCTGAAACTTTTTCTCCTGTTGCAAAGATCAATACAATCAGGGTTCTTTTCTCCATTGCAGCAAATAAAGGATGGCCCCTACACCAATTTGATGTAAAAAATGCTTTTTTACACGGGGAACTGAAGGAAGAAGTCTATATGGAAGCTCCACATGGTTTCTCCGATCAGTTTGGAGAAAAGGAAGTATGTCTTCTCAAGAAATCCCTTTATGGATTAAAACAGTCTCCCAGAGCGTGGTTTGGTAGGTTCACCTTAGCTATGAAGAATTATGGATTCGTGCAAAGTAACTCAGACCACACTTTGTTTCTCAAACGTAGAGGTAACCTCATAACATGCCTTATAATCTACGTTGATGACATGATCATTTCGGGAAATGATGAAGAGGAAATAACGAAGCTGAAGAAGAACTTGTTCACAGAATTTGAAATGAAAGACCTAGGGAGACTTAAATACTTCCTTGGTATTGAAGTTCTAAGATCCAAACAAGGGATCTTCATGCACCAGAAAAAGTATGTCCTCGATTTACTAGCAGAAATTGGTATGGTCGACTGTAAACCAACAGACACTCCAATGATTGTAAATCAAAAGCTCTACATGGAGGAAAAAGCAGACTTAGCCGATAAAGAAAGATACCAACGAATGGTAGGAAAACTAATATACCTCTCACACACCCGACCTGATATAGCATACGCTGTGGGGGTGGTAAGTCAGTTTATGCATCAACCTCAAAAGATTCACATGGAAGCAATCTTGAGAATTATAAAATACCTCAAGGGAACGGCAGGGCATGGAGTCTTATTCAAACCAAATGGGCATCTAGAAACTCAGTTATATACAGATGCAGATTGGGCAGGAGATAAAGGCGACCGAAAATCCACGTCAGGTTACTTTACTCTAGTCGGTGGAAATCTTGTTACATGGAGAAGCAAGAAACAAAAAGTGGTGGCCCTTTCAAGTGCAGAAGCTGAATTTCGAGGAATTGCTAGAGGGGTAACTGAAATTTTGTGGATACGAAGACTTCTAACAGAAATAGGATATCCACCACAAGAAACTAGCAAGGTCATGAGTGATAATAAAGCTGCTATTCAGATTTCAGAGAATCCAGTACAACATGATCGAACAAAACACATAGAAGTAGATCGACACTTCATCAAAGAAAAGCTAGAAGCTGAAGTTATCATACTTCCATTTGTTCGGTCAGAAGACCAACTTGCTGATATTCTAACCAAAGCTGTTAATGAAGGTGTCCTACGCAAGTGTCTGAGCAAGTTGAATTTTGGAAATCCCACTATTCAACTTGAGGGGGAGTGTTAAAACAATGTTTGGAAAGGATTGGGATCAGCAAGATTGGTGGACAATCACATCATATCCCTGTTATTCAGCAAAGCAAATATCCGGTTTCCATTTCTCAATATTCACAGCCATCTATATAGTTTTTTCCTTTTTTGGGTTCATAGAAGCTGTGTATAAATTGGTGATTGTTTCCTCATTGTAAAACATAACTTTTGAATAACAATTCTCAATCAATTCTCTCTGAATATCAACTCGCACTCCCTAATCAAACTCTGCTTCTACAGGCTTTTCTAAAGTAAACTGGAGCAACTCTTCCCATTCAGAATTTTGATTATTTTTTAGTCTGCAATCCACAAAAATATATATAAAACATTAAGTTACCTGATTAAAGAGGCCGGCTTTGAAACAACAAATTATTAATATGCATAACACAAACCTTGGTTTACTTCATCTGAGGTTCAAGTTTTAAATAAACGTTACTCCGATCATGGAGGCCCTAAATCAAATGTCTGAACAACATAGTTATTTAGTATTGAAATTGATCTAATTCCTTCTTTTCCTCCAATGTTTTTGGTTATTTCATTTGTATTTAATCTAATGATCGTGGCTGTATTATCAACAAAAAAATAAACGAATGCCTTTGATACCATTGTCTATACTTAAACGCTTTCGCCTAGTGTAAGGCCCCGAACCCGGTAGCCCTACTTTAGCGTCGGATTTACTTATAAACACAGTTCTTCAAATCAGAGTTTATTAAAACTTTTCGTGGAATATAAAACATCAATCATTTGTTACAAAATATTAAATCTTTTCTTTGATACCATAACACAAAACTTTATATTTAAAATATCTTTTCTTCCTTCTTCAGATGCCAGCCGTTCAATCCATGCCATGTGCCATCCTCATGCTAACTCTATAATCAGCTCACCTGCGTGCATACTAAAAGTCAGCTACGCTGAGTGAGTTCTAGTTAATCGAACGCCATACAATACATACACATACATACATATCTGTAGATACATATCCATACTTCACTAGTTACCCTTCTGTTCTACATACATACTTGCTACCATACATACATACATATCTACAATCACTAACCTCAGTCTACCGAGAGTACGTTCATAGTTCACCGTCTATAACTGTACTCAAGGTCGTGAACACGTACAAGGTTCGCAGTCCTTACCTATGTTCACCATTTATGGTACGTACAAGGATCGCGGTCCTTCCCTATACCATAGTACATCCACAACACGTACAAGGTTCGCAGTCCTTCCCTATGTTGCAACCTAATTCATAGCACGTACGAGGTTCGCAGTCCTCCCCTATGCTACAAAATCAGCACGTATAAGGTTCACAGTCCTTTCCTATGCTGAAATACATCCACAACACGTACAAGGTTCGCAGTCCTTCCCTATGTTGCAACCTAATTCATAGCACGTACGAGGTTCGCAGTCCTCCCCTATGCTACAAATACAGCACGTATAAGGTTCACAGTCCTTTCCTATGCTGACGCCTATCTACATTACGTATAAGGTTCGCAGTCCTTATCTACGTTTACATATATCATCTACTTCACGTATAAGGCTCGCAGTCCTTAACTACACCATTACCAGCCGAGTCTATGTCCGACAGAAGCTAGAGGGATTTGCCATCCTAACTTACTATGTCGAACGTAGAACTCACATACCATTCGTGTACCTGTATACACATACGTCACATATACAATAATTATATTATAGCATAAGAACACTCTAGGCGTTCTTTACATCATTCATTTAACAACCATACCCCTTGTCGATACGTGCAATATCCGAAGATCGTTCACGCCCTGACAAGTATTCATTTGTAATGTTCATACATCTTCGATATATAATATTCGTATCTTTATTTTTAACCTGACAGTACGCGCAATATCCGAAGATCGTTCGCGTACCGACAAGTAATCATTCATATCCATCACATATATCACATATGGCATACACTTATCACTTAGGATAAATGTATTAACAACACATCGAGTATGCACACAGCCCCGAAAACATAACAAGGAATGGGGCTAGAAACTCACCTAAACACGGTTACGTTCACCGTTAATCGTAATCCCTTTCTTCAGTTGTGCACGACTGACTGTATAACAAGTACACGTATCAAACAACTATCACTACTCATATCATCTTTCCAGTTTTAACTACTACCCACAACGAACGGGGGTCCGGGGGCAGCGCCCCTGGCAGCGGGGTCTAGGGGCGGCAGCCCCTAGCAGGGTCCAAGGGGCAGAGCCCCTGGCTGGGGTCGAGCTGCCAGGTCAGCTTAGAAAAATTTTATTTCCATTAACTGTCTTAACACATTTTTCATTAGATTTTTAATTTAGTTTCTAAACGAACTTGACTTTAGGCGAAGTTAACCCTCGGGCGAACTTAGCTCTAGGCGAAGTTAACCTTAGGCGAACTTAGCTTTAGGCGAAGTTACCAGCTAGGCGAACTTAGCTTTACAGCGAAGTTGCCATCAGGCGAACTTGGCTTCAGGCGAAGTTGTCATCAGGCGAACTTGGCCTCAGGCGAAGTTACCAGTTAGGCGAACTTAACTTTACAGCGAAGTTGCCATCAGGCGAACTTAGCTTGCAGGCGAAGTTCATCAGGCGAACTTAGCTTGCAAGCGAAGTTCATCGCTTTGAAGGCGAAGTTGCCCAGTTGCAGGCGAAGTTGTCCAGATCAGCCGCTGTTCGGTTTCTGTCCAGCATTTTGAGCGATTTTAACACCCTTGCTATGGTTCAATATCACCCACTACGCTTCCCGACCATTTTCGGTCGCTTATACACTAAAAAGCTTGGATCTTTAAACTTCAAAGATCAAGAATCATACCTTTTTGAGCTTGTTTGGATCTCGTTTAACTTGTTAACACACTAATCGCTCTCTCTCTCTCTCGGATCTGCCCATTCCTCTCCTCGGCACGGCGGCGGTGTAGATGGTGTGTGTGTTTTTGGAGTGTGTGTGTAGAAAGTAAGGAAATGAAGATATTTTTGGGTTTAGGGGATATTTATATCCCTGAAATCCCATGGACCTAAGGCCCATTCTCATTTAACCCGTCTCCATTAATCCAACACTAGCCCGACTCATACCACCTCCTACTCTATTATTTATTTCCTGACAACCCGAGTAAACTTTCCCTCTATTAGTAAGTAATATAATTAATATCACTTTGAAATTTCGGGATGTTACACCTAGGATACCTGGAAGACGTTTGTATACATCATGATCTGAATTACGAGGAACAACATATCTCCTCTCCGGAAGGAAACCGTAATTTTAGCAAGAAAATCCATAGAAAATTGTTCAAAGTTTTGGTTTAAAAAGATTATCTTACTTGATAACGGAGCGCGGTCTCAAGTTCCTCCATAATGACAGTCATTGACGGGCGATTTTCATGGTCTTGTACTAAGCACCGGTCAGCGATTTCTGCAAACAGATCCAAAGAGCTGGTAATTATTTCACCCTTTACACTTCCATAAACAATTTCCTTTATTGTGCCCTGTTTGAAGGACTGTCGTGCCAACGATATTAAATATGGATTGGCGTTTCTCCTGTCTATGCACAACCTTCCACACAATACTTCAAGCATCATAACACCAAAAGAGTAAACGGCGCCCGACTCTTTGTTAGCAACCCGGTCTCTGCGAAAATCGGGTCCACATACCCAGACGTTCCTACATTGGCGGGGGCGGATTTGGAGAGAACAAAGTCGGAGATCAAAGGATACCAATCTTCGTCTAAAAGAATATTGTGACTTTCTATAGCACGGTGCGATACTCTTTGTTGGCCCCCAACTTCCCCATAAAGGTACTCCAATCCACGAGCCACTTCGATACATATGCAAAGGCGGTCAATCCATCTTAGACTCTTATTGTTGAGATGTCGGTACATACGGGTACACTAGGATATTCTCTCCAGAGTTATCACAAAACCCTAAGAGAGAGACTATATTATCATGTTTGTAAAGTAAAAGCATCCTAACCTCCTTCCGAAACTCGGTTTTTCCTTGCCTGAATGTAGGATTCAAACGCTTCAAAGCAACCGTCCCATACCCTACAATGTTTCCCTTGTACACTATCCCAGATCCTCCTAACCCGAGTAAACTTTTCTTGGAAAAGTTATTGGTTGCCGATTTTATAACATGTAACTGTATTTTCAGGTTTTCAATCTCTTCCAACACATTCAATGGTATATAACGGTTTGCAACCTGATCATTTCCGACCACCTGAAAGAAACAGTAAGTGTTAGCAAGAAATCCCATAGAGAATTGTTCCAAACTTAGGCTAAAAAAGATTAGCTTACTTGATATTGTAATGCGGTCTCAAGTTCCCCCAAAATGTCACTCATCGACGGGCGATCTTCAAGGTTTCTTTCCAAACACTCATAAGCAATTTTTGCAAACACGAACAAAGAGTTTGGATTTATTTCATCCTTAATATTACCAAAACGATTGCGTTTATTGTGTTTTCTTTGTAGGACATTCGCACCAACTTTATTAAGTCTTGATGTCTATAGTTTCTATTGTCTATGCACAACCTCCCACACAACACTTCAAACAACACAACACCAAAAGAGTAAACGTCTGACTCTTTTGTTAATAATCCGGTCTCCACATAAAGAGGATCACAATACCCGAGCGTTCCTACTGCTTTGGAGATAAGAAAGGTGTGTTCTTGATTAGCTGGTCCAAGCCTGGAGAGACCAAAATCCGATATCTTGGCATTGCAATCTTCATCCAATAGAATATTGGAACTCTTTATATCACGATGCAATACTCTTTGTTGTGTCCCGTCTGCGCTGTGAAGATACGTCAATCCCCGAGCCGCCCCGATGCATATTTTGAGGCGTTCAGTCCATCTAAATTTATCATTGTTTAGATGTTTGTCAAGGCTTTCATTAGGTGCATACGGGTATATGAGGATCTTCTCTCCAGAATCATCACAAAATCCTATGAGAGAGATGATATTCACATGTTTATATTGTGTAAGCATCATCACCTCCTTCCAAAACTCTTTCCTTGCCCGGATTTAGTATTAGTATTTAAAAGCTTCAAAGCAACCATCGTGTGGTTGCCAATTTCTCCCACACACTTCCGAATCCTCCTTCCCCAATGCGACTTTCCTTGGCGAAGTCGTTGGTTGCTGATTTTATAACATCTAATGGTATTTTAAGGTGTTCGAACGGTTTCATATGTGCCATTATTTTGATAGTTTGTGAGAAAATGTGACAACTTCAAATTCTTACAATTGAAGAGCTTGAAAGGAGGATGTATCCCTAGCAACTACTAGGAAATTTACTCATATAGATATTTTCAAATGCTGTCTCAATCATATTAATTATATTTGGTAGCTAGTGTAAGAAAAATTAATGCATGAATATGCAAAGAAAGATGATGGAACTCATTTTCTTTAAATTAAATCAGCTAAATAATTTTGGTGGTTTGTAACTGGGGTGTGCGTGGTATGGTTCGTTGCGGTTTTTGGCTAAAACCAAACCAAAACCATCCGGCTTCGATTTTTTCGGTTTCAGTTTTTCGGTTTTCGTTTAGGTTTTGTGGTTTTCGGTTTTGCTATTTGAGCTTGAAAATTTTAGACCGAAAAAAAGTTGGCTGAAAATAATGAATTTAGGTATAATAATTTTGTTAATTAAGTAACTTATTGACTAATCTACATTTAGTCATAAATATTTGAGTTTACATATTTATTAAATTCTTATAAATTACTTAAAATAAAAAATAAAAATTTAGAAATTTGGTTCAGTTCGGTTTTTTCGGTTTTTATTGCATGCAAAACTAAAACTGAACAATAAATTCGAATTTTACAAAAAAAATAAAACATCGTCGTTCGGTTCGGTGTTTTCGGTTTGAATTTTTCGGTTTTTTGGATTCGTGTCGGTTTTATCGGTTTCTTGCGCACCTCAAGTTTGTAAGCGTTTATCATGGTGAGTTTCTTTCCAATCGTTTTTTAGATCAAATTTGGATGGCTAGCTTCTAGAGATGACCAATTTGCATAAGAAGATTCTAAATTTGCAAATATCATACTAAACAAAAAAACTCGATAACACGAAACCCAAAACTTAAACCTGAACAACAGTAATTTGTTTACCATTTACCATATATTATTTAAAACGGTTTAGAAGGTAATCCGTTGGTTTTTCCTTAACCATGTTATGTAGCCAAGGATGTGCCGTTTCTATACTTCATAAATATAATTTGTAATTTGTAACGTCTTACAGTTTTGTGAAGTGAAGATTTTCTTTTTCACGCTTATTTTATTTCACCCTTAAATTTGGTAACTTATACGTATTTTATTTCACCATCGAAGACATAGTTGTATGTGGAGGCCCGTTCTTTGGTGATCTTCAGTGGCGACTTGCATCTTTACCGATGCGCTTAGGGGGTTTAGGCCTTCTTTCGGCTCATGATGTCGGGGTTTACGCTTTTGTAGCGTCGAGGGCTCAGTCTTGGAAGCTACAGAATCACATCTTAAGGAATAGCGGAGTTGTCGACCTGGACCCAGACTACGTGCAGGCCCTGGAACGCCTAAATGGCGCTCTCCCAGACTTTGACATTGGCGGTTTCTCTAATATGGACACCGCCCCACCAAAGCCTCAAAAAACTTTGGCGAATGCCCTTTTTGGAAAAATCGCTCAGAGCCTGGGAGAAGTTTTTGGATTGTCCCTCCGACAGAAGGCGGTTTTTGAATGCTTACAAGGTCCTCATGCCCAAGATTTTCTGACCGTTATCCCGATTGATGGCTTGGGCCAAAGCATGTCTGCGGTTGAGTATAGGGCCATTCTTAAGTACCGTTTGATGGTCCCAATGTACCCCGAAGACGAAACATGTCCGATCTGCCGTAAGGCCTGCCTGGATAAATTCGGAGAGCATGCGGTTCATTGCAAGGAGATGCCTGGGTTCAAATACCGACATGATTGGGTGCGGGACGTTCTTTGGGACATCTTAAGGCGAGCTGGGATATCAGCTAAAAAGGAAGCCCCCGTAAACTTCCTTACAGACCCCACGGAAGGGAAATCCACTCTACGACCGGCAGATTTGCTCGTCTTTGGTTGGGCCGGGGGAAAACACGCTTGTGTTGACCTCACAGGGGTATCTCCCTTAGCTGGTTTGAGGGATAATGGGTTTGTAGCTGGGCAAGCAATAAAAAGGGCTGAAACGAAGAAGGTGGAGAAACATGCTAAAGCCTGCGAAGAGAACCAACATGTTTTTGTCCCTCTGGCTTTTGATACATTTGGCTCCTTGGCACCGGAAGCTATCCGTTTTCTAACCAGGGTCCAACAGGTTGTGCATAGCAATGTGTCGACTCCAAAGGGGCAGGGGTATGTCTTTAGCAAGTTAGGGTTTGCAATTCAGAAAGGGGTGGCGGCGCAGCTTGTTGCCCGCCTACCTGCTATATTGATGTAATATCTATGTTTCATCAGTAGAAATAAATAAAATCTAAATATATATAAAAAAAAAAAACCCAATCTCATAACATCATTTATAATTTGTAACTATTTGATTGTTCTTTATTCTAACCTTTGTAAGACACATATTTTTAACCTATTTTTATGTATTCCAACATGATTATATATATTTTTTTTTAACTAATCCAAACCAAATTAGCCCAATGGGCCGAAAATAAACGGGCATAATCATAGTCACATTCACATATCTAAACTCTAGTTGTTTGAATGGTTCACCGTTCACGTGCCATTGCCATTTTACCAGAACTATAACTCACCGCGGCGGCGAACGCGGCGGGTTGTGAAACCGAAAACACAAACTTATCACTTATTTGCTTTGAGCATGCATCTCTAATGACATCCATGAATTCAACCCCGAACCATTCAATGAAGTATGTAACCCTTAAAAAGAGTATATTTAGAAAAGCCCAAACAATCGGTGTACCCTTAAAACTTAAAAGTATACTTAGAAAAGCCCAAACAATCCAATATAGTCAATACACCATTAACTATCAAAACAAACAAAGCAATGACTATATTCTATTAAAGGTGAGTGACTTTCCTTAATAAACAAACTACAAAGTCACTCACAAAACATCAACTGATTCAGTGATAAGCAAGAGTAGAAGGCTTCACCTTGCCAAATATTCTACAAAACCCAAAGGGACATAATTAGTGATTTTTCCTGCAAATAAATAATTAATCAATCAGTATATTTATGGAAAAGTCATACACAACCAATTGTTCTAATTATAATGATAATTCTGATTATAGGAATTGGTCAATCTAAAGCCGCTAATCCATCTTTCTAAACAATTATTTGTAACTAATGAAGACCAGAAATTAATCTCATAACAGCGTTTATAATAATATGCGTAGTCAGACACATACCAGAATCATCCTTATTGATCTTTTTAATTCACCCCTTCAGTAGCCGTTATGTACTTCCTGATCCATGCTTTCATTGAGGATATCCATGTTTCATCGCCTACAGGTTAACACGTTTAAGCCAATTGGTTCACACATTTAACCCAATTACACATTGAAGACATCAAAAATACGAATCCAGAGAGTCTCAACCAATATCATCACCTATAAAGCTCAGGAAACCATCACAACGGTAACATTTGCCCTTGTTTAACTGATGGTTATACCAATTTGTTTTGTGAAAGCAACCTATAAAAACATAAATACTAAATTTCCCAACAAAATAATAAAAACACAACACTTAAAATGAACCTGTCAACTTGACGCTTTTGTAACAATGCAATCAGTATGTGCACTGCACGCTTCAGCACCATGTATAGTGTATACATTACCATGAAATCGGTCGTTGGCTAACCTAGAAAATAAGAGTATAAGACCGCCCAAAAAGATGATCAAAGCGAATAAAAGCGTGCCTCAGGTGAACCGGTGTCCGTCATCATAGCATTGTCACCCAAAATAGATAGGATTCGCATTCATTAGAAACAGGATTCGCAAAATCACAGTCCATGACCATGCCATCCGGATCTTGCCTTGCCACAACAAGACTCCGTTACACACCGAAATCCCAACATGATATCAGTAACTAAAACATTACAAAGATTCAATGAAAGCTCTTAAGGTTCAAACAAAAATAACCCCAAATAATCAATAATTAGTGTTTCTCCAAAGTCCAAAGTCAGAACCAAGCTACAATAGATAAATGACGTTTAATGTAATGTTCAACCACCGTTGCGATCCCAAACTTTTCACCGGCATACTTTTCGAAAACAATTAATGAATAAATAAAAATTCACCGGCATGTAAACGGCCGATTATTGAATAAAAATACGACTAACCTATAAAAGATGAAGCATGACACCGACCAAATTGTTTCCGCCGTCAACTCCACATCACGGCCACCAAAAGTCGAACCCGGCAACAGTGGCGCGACAATGAAAGAAGAGATATACAATGTTGCCGGAAATAGCAAGACAACACCATCTACAACTCTCACAATCGCAAACGGTGAAGATAGATAGAGATCATAAATGTCAAAACAACAGATGAGAACACGTAGGCTGATACCTGACAATAAAGAAAAACGATGGATTACACGTACAGATTTCATTGCAGGATGTATAATTATTGATGCACAATATCTCCCAATATTGTATATTTATAAATAAATAAGTTATATCATTTTAGTTTTCACATCAAGAAGCATATTAACACTTGTGTTTATTTAACTAGACACTAAATTAGGGCTGCCAAACGCGTAGGGTTGTGCAGGTTCGTGTCACGGGTTAGAGGGTCGATTCTAAACGGGCTATTTTGGTTTGGGTCAGGACGGGTTGTCGAAAGGGATCAGGCCAGAATAGGTTTTGGGTTTGAACGAGTTTTGGGCAAAAAGGGTTGGTTTAAAAGCATACTTTTCCAATTTTTTTGAACGACAAATTTCTTTACTTCCCAGTATTAGAACCATGATCTTTAGGTGATTAAGGGTTTTGCCTCTGTCACCGGACCACCAACCCCGGGAGATACTTTTCAACTTAATATTATTACTAATTAGCATATTGTAGCTAATTCTAGGGCCGTCCAAACCGCTCGCCATTCGAACTCGCTCGTTTTTCTGCTCGATTGTAAACTAGCCGCTCTGCTTGGTTCGGTTTATAAACGAGCCAAGCAACGAGCAAAGGTATGCCCAGTTCGGTTCGGCTCGAATATTTTTAATTTATTTTATATATAATTATATATAAATATATAGACAACACTAAGGATAAGTGTTTTCACTATGGGTACCGGCTGGTACCCGTACCGAATCGGTACCAAGTTTTGACTTTTTGGTATCGGTGCGATTCGGTACGGTACCGGTATTTCCCGAATTTTTTACGAAATACCGGTATCGGTTCGGTACCGGTACCGAACCGAACATTTCGTTACCGGTACCATCCCGAGCTCATCCCTAGACAACACACATAAAATATAAATATACAATTTTTTAAACTTGTTTAAATTTTTCCTATTCTGTTAACTTTATAGTTTTATTAGTTTGATTCAAGATTTCAGAATACCAAAGGTGTTCTTATATGTTCATTATATTTCACTTCAAACTTCTTTCTCCTAAAAATTTACAACCTATTATACGTTTGTCTAAAAACTAGTAGCCTGTTTACAAAATATATTATTTACAACCTTCAAGCTTGTTTTTTATTGAAAACTTTAAAGTAAAAAAAATAGATAAATAATGCTCGAAATCACTCGATATTCGATTGAAATATGCTCTATTCGATTTTGGCCCGTTTCGTTTTTCGCTCGGTTCGAATTTTAGTCGTTTGATTCGGTTCGATTGTAAACGAGCCAAGCAACGAGCAAGTCTTCGCTTGGTTCGGCTCGACTCGACTCGTGAACGGCCCTAAAATTGAGTCCATTCAATTCAACCAACTACTATTTGAGAATAAGATATATTAGTGGGCCAAATGACTAATGGGCCTATTGTTACGGTCTCTCCCACTTGTCCCCTACATTCAATTTGATTAAACCCAATAATTATTGCTAGTAAATTCTCTCTCCCCGCAAACATATATTCATACCGCATGTTACTGAATCATGTGGTCAAATAATTGATCTCAACCGTCAACTTCAGTCACATAAATAGCCAGTGGTTCAAACATCACAAATGTCACAAATGGAAAGTTACATGCTTTAAATATTTTTGAGCTGTTTTGATTCCATAGGAGTATGTTTTAACTATGAAAGATTGCAACATCTACCAACCCGTGACACGCTGCACTTTTCAAGATTTTTTTTGTATTTTTATAGGCAAGTGATAACCTTAGCGATAAACCATTGACCCAAACGGTCTGGTCCGGGGCCAAGCCAACAAATATGAGGATGATGGATGTCAAAACACGATTTTTGTTAGTTGGCATTATAAATTGGTTGATCTCGCTATGTTTTATCTCAAATGGGTCAATAAAGAAAGTTTGCTAAAATGAAAAAAAGAAAAAAGATCTAACTTCCTTTAAACTTGATGCAATTTATTTTGTAATAATTTTAAATAGATCAAATGTTCATGGCAACAATGGGCAAAAGGTGTTTAGGTTAATCTAATCCATCTCGTTTAGTAAAATCGCTATCAATAGTTGCGTAAACATGTATAAATTTCGCTGTAGGCACGCAAAATCTCAACACCACACCAAAGAGTAAATGTTTGTCTCTTTTGTTAATAACCCCATGTCTTTGTAAAGCGGGTCTACATACCCATACGTTCCAACAGGGAAAGAAACGTGTATTCTTGATTAGCCGGTCCAAGCTTGGAGAGACCAAAATCGGAGAACTTGGTATCCCAATCTTCATCTAATAGTATATTGAAACTTTGATATCACGAAGTAATACTCTATGTTGGGTCCCGTCTGCACTATAAAGATATTCCAATCCTCAAGCCGCTCCGATGCATATCTTAAGGCATTCAACCCATCCTAGATTATCACTGTTAAGATGATATCCCGTTAGGTGCATAAGGGTACACGAGGATCTTCTCGTCAGAATCATCACAAAACCCTATGAGAGAGACTATATTCTCATGTTTGTATTGTGAAAGCATCTCCGCCTCCTTCCTAAACTCGGTATCTCCTTGACCAAATTCAGGATGTAAACGTTTCAAAGCAGCCATCATGTGGTTAAGGCAGTCTCTCCCTTGCACACGCTTCCGAATCCTCCTCTCCCGATGTAACTTTCAGCAGCGAAATCGTTGGTTGCTTTTTTTATAACATCTAATTGTACTTTGAGGTGTTCAAATCTTTTCAAGTGATCCATTATTTTGTTTGTTTGAGAGAAAATCTGACAACTCCAAAGTCTTATAATGTAGAGCTTGAAACTGGGAAGAGGCCAGGATGTATTAAATAATAGACAGGCAACATCCCTACCAATTACTAAGCATTATTATCGAACTGATTATGTTGAATGGAAGCAGCCTTGATAATGCAAACTTGGATGGCTTCTACAAATAAAATATTAATTATTTTGATACGATAGGGTGCTAGATATGTGTGTGAATGTCAATTATTTACTAAATTCATGTGTGAACAAAAAGTAAGATGCTTCCAAAATTACACTCAATACAACAAAATTGATCAACAGCAGAGATCACTATGGAAAATTGAGCAATTGCCACCAAAATTTGCTACCGAAAAAAACGATAGCAATTTTAGCAACCGATTAATTTAGCAAATTTGCTACCAAACACGGTAGCCAAGCGGTCGAAGATTGTTGAACAGATTTTATAGTTTAAATCCTTGTGAACTAGTAGAATCTTTGATTTTTTTCATATTAATAAAAGATATCAATTCTTACAGAGTTTAGTAGTTTACAAAAGCAAATTGAAAAGAAAGAGTTTTACTTTGGCCAACTATCAACCAAATGCTACTCTTGATTACTCAAAACTCCATTGGCAGTCTTGCAGAAAGCCGAAACTGTAACTCCGCGTGTATTCGACCATTCCCAATGTGGTATATACTGTTCATGTGTTTCTCTCTTACAACATCTGCAACGCTTATTCTGACCCGACCCAGAATATGCTAATTAAAAATTATAAACCATCATGTGTCTAACATTTAAAGCCATATTGAAAATTAAGTTAAGAATCTGTCATACCTTTGTTGGGTTCGTAGGCCTTGTTGGCCCGGTTTATTATATGAAGTCAAAAGAGGAGACGGGTGTGGGCGGTCGGGCCCAAGCCCGGCCCGGTTTAGATTTCTTGCATAATAATTTACTAACCCTAGTTCAGTCTCTATATAAACAACATTATGTACTTGTAATATTCGGTCACTCAATAAAGATATACCTAGTTGCCACCCGTGGACGTAGGTCAGTTTAGACCGAACCACGTTAAATTCTCGTGTTCGTTTATTGCTTTCGTGTGTGTGTTCAGTTTCGTGTGTGCGTTTAATCCTAACAAGTGGTATCTAGAGCTTAGGTTCAGATCACGCGAAGAACACGTTGAACCAGCCGAGTCGCCGCCAAACCATCCAGCCGCCACCTACGGTTTTCCGATCGCCGTTAGGATTTCCGCCGTCGTTTCGCCGCTACTAAACCCAGCCCGCGCGATCTGCGTTTTTTTGTTGGTTCTGTTTGGAAGCAGTCATACACTACGCTCGCCTGAGATCTGAGGACCGTCTGGTCAGGTTTAGGGCAGGAGCAGTGTGTTCGTGAACAAGAAAGACATTAAGGGCTTGTTGGATTGAGAATACTCATTGGGCCGTGAAAACAAGGCAGGAGCCCGATCTGTTTTTTTTTAAAGCCAGAATATTTGAGATTTAACTTTCCTTTAGTTTGGTGTGGGCGTGAGAACACAACAATCACCACAAATATTATTATTTGATTTGTGTTTCTTGTGCTTGCAAATTATTGTTGTCCCACGTGAAAGAAAATAAGGAAAGCCAACTACAAGCCACCATCAAGAAATAAATAGTTGGGTCAATATCCGACTAAGCAAAGAACCAGCGAATCAAGATCCTATTTTCGTTGAAGAACAGTTTCAAGTCAGAAGAAATTTAAAGAAACTTAGAACCAGTGCCAACCGCGTTTGTCAGGTTTATCGTTTCAGTTTAAAGTTTCGGTTTCTGATTTACAGTTCGTTATTCCGCTGCACGTTAAATAGGTTGATTGTTTAACAGAGTTCAGTTGAACAGTCGTTAAGTTCAGGCTCGTGCCATTGTTGTGTCTGTCTCTGTTTTTATCCAGTTTTTCGTTTTAGTCATTGTTATGGCAGAAGACGGAAAGGTTTCGATACAGAAGTTTGACGGACAGAAGTTCGGTTGGTGGAATATGCAGATTGAGGCACTACTTTGTCAGAAAGACTTGGATGTAGTGCTTGAGGATGAAAAACCAGAAAAGATGTCAGAAGCAGATTGGAAGAAGTTAGACAAGAAAGCTAGGGCTTGTATTACTTTGTCGTTGTCGGAAGATGTGGCGTTTAACATCATGAAAGAAACCACAGCACGTGGTATGATGGAGGCGCTATCCAACATGTATGAAAAGCCTTCGGCAGCGAATAAAGTCTATCTTATCCGAGAGCTAGTGACAACAAGAATGAAAGAGGGTGGGTCAGTTACAACTCATATCAATAATCTTAATTCGATCTTGTCCCGCTTAGTGTCAGTTGACATTAAGTTTGATGATGAAGTTCAAGGCCTCTTGTTATTATCCTCTTTGCCCGACAGTTGGTCGCAAACAGTGACTGCATTTTGTAGTTCGTCTACAATTATTACTTTCGATGGGATTCGAGATCTGATTCTGGGAGAAGATTCAAGACGCAGAAGTTCAGGTGAATCATCAGGCAATATGCTAGTCACAGAAGGTAGAGGTAGGGGAAAACAGCGAGGCAGTGGGAGCAGGAAGAGGAGCCAGTCTAAGACTCGTAAGGATATTGAATGTTGGGGTTGTAAAGAGAAAGGACACTTCAGGAATCAGTGTCCGAATGGTAAGAAAGAGGTGAACGTTACAGAAGACGACACAGATGACGGGGTCAGTAGTGATGAGGCTTTGGTTTGTAGTGTTGAGAGTAGCGTTGATGCTTGGGTGATGGATTCTGGTGCATCGTTTCATGCCACTCACTGTAGTGAAACGATGAAGAATCTTAAATTTGGGGATTTTGGAAAGGTTCGACTAGCGAATGATGATATTTTAGAGGTTACGGGTATGGGAGACGTTGATTTGATAACTTCAGCCGGTACTTCTTGGACTTTGAAAGACGTGAGGGTTATTCCAAGTTTGAAGAAACGTTTGATATCAGTTGGGCAGTTGGATGACCAAGGGCACGATGTTAAGTTCGGGAATGGGCAGTGGAAAGTAGTCAAAGGGAATCTCGTTGTTGCTCGTGGCAAGAAAATGGGTTCGTTGTATATGGTCGATATGTCATCGAAAGGAGTGGATCCAGTTTTGGTGAAAGACAAAATCCGGTTCACAGAATCTCGTGGGCAGAAGAAGGTTCGTTTTGCAAGTAACAAACCCAGAGCCAAAGTGAAGATTCAGGATGAACGAGCTAGGAAGGTTAAATCAGTTGGGGGACATCGTGACAGTGGGAGCACAGGTCGTGTTTCAGTTACAGTTCCAGGTCGACAGTGGATTAAGAAAACCAGTATTCCAGCTGTAAAAGTCTCTCCAATGAATTACTTGCTGAATATGGAGAGTGTTTGTTCTCAGGTTATCTCAGGATCCGGTAGTTCGTTACAGTGGGAGCCGGTAGGGACAGAGAATGGGTCAGGGGCAGTTTCAGCCGTGACTGACGTGTTGGAGCTCCGGGGAGCTTCAACGGGCCTTCAGGTTAATTGATGAGAAGGCGGTGGCAACTAGAAGAAGTTTAATGTTCAGATTACAGAAGTACAATCAGGAGTGCAGACGAGAGTACTCAAGGCCTCCGAGTGGGAGATTGTTGGGTTCGTAGGCCTTGTTGGCCCGGTTTATTATATGAAGTCAAAAGAGGAGACGGGTGTGGGCGGTCGGGCCCAAGCCCGGCCCGGTTTAGATTTCTTGCATAATAATTTACTAACCCTAGTTTAGTCTCTATATAAACAACATTATGTACTTGTAATATTCGGTCACTCAATAAAGATATACCTAGTTGCCACCCGTGGACATAGGTCAGTTTAGACCGAACCACGTTAAATCCTCGTGTTCGTTTATTGCTTTCGTGTGTGTGTTCAGTTTCGTGTGTGCGTTTAATCCTAACAACCTTATCAAGAAATTTATCCATCGTTAAGTCAGAATAAACTACCAAAAGCAACTCTGCTTCTGCAGGCTTCTCTAAACCAAACCGCAAAGACTCTTCCCATACCGGATTTTTACTTTGCTTAGCCTGCAATACACAAAAATATATATAAAAAAAAAACATTAAGCTATTACCGGATTAAAGAGGCTTTTAACGCAATTAATTAATAATGCGTATCACAAACCGTGGTATATTTTTTATCAGATCCTACAAGCACGCCAACGTATGGTCGTCTTACATTAAGATTAAATCCTCTGTGGATTGTGACCATAAGCACCCCTGCTCCATCACTCTCAGAGACCATGCCTACGTCCCTGGGAGTTCAACGTTTGAATAGTTTGTTACGCATGTGTTAATTTGGGCAGCAAAATCATATACAGAACAACACACTTACTCAGCACGATTCTCCGGTGGAAAATAACTGTTTGCAACAGGATCCTTTTTGCCCTCCTAAAGGAAACAATAAGTGTTAGCAAGGAATTCCAAAGGGAATTGCTCTAAGTTCTGGTTAACAAAATTGCTTACTTGATAGCGGAGTGCGATCTCAAGTGCCTCCACAATGTCAGTCATTAACGGGCGTTTTTCACGGTCCCTATCCAGACATTGATAAGCAATTGCTGCAAACGCCAACAAAGAGTTGGCATTTATTTCATCCTTTATATTACCATAAACGATTCCGTGTACCGTGTTTTGTTCGTAGGACACTCGTGCCAATGCTATTAAATACGGATTGATGTTGTCTATGCACATCCTCCCACACAACACTTCAAACAACACAACACCAAAAGAGTAAACGTCCGACTCTTTCGTTAATAACGCGGTGTCTTTGTAAAGCGGGTCAACATACCCAGGCGTTCCAACAGGGTGGGAGTAAAGAAACGTGATTTCTTGATTAGCCGGTCCAAGCTTGGAGAGACCAAAATCGGAAATCTTGGCATTCCAATCTTCATCTAATAGAATATTAGAACTTTTGATATCACGGTGCAATACTCTTTGTTGGGTCCCATCTGCACTATGAAGATACTCCAATCCTCGAGCCGCCCCGATGCATATCTTAAGGCGTTCAATCCATCATAAATTATCATTATTTAGATGACAGTCAAGGCTTCCGTTAGGTGCATACGGGTACACGAGGATCTTCTCACCATAATCATCACAAAACCCTATGAGAGAGACTATATTCTGATGTTTGTATTGTGAAAGCATCATCACCTCCTTCCAAAACTCGGTATCTCCTTGCCCGAACGCAGGGTCTAAACGCTTAAAAGCAACCATCGTGTGCCCGTCAATCTTTGCCTTGTAGACTTTTCCGAATCCTCCTTTTCCAATGCAACTTTCATCGGCGAAGTCCTTGGTTGCTTCTTTTATAACATCTAATTGTACTTTGAGGTGTTCGAATTGTTTCATATGAGCCATTAGAGAAAATGTGACAACTCCCAAGTCTTATAATTGAAAAGCTTGAAAGGAGAGATGCTGAAGAAACACTAAGTGACCCGGTACAGATTATAGATAATCTGGGGGTTAAGTAATGTTTCCCACGGATGAGGTCTAGCTGAGAAGGCTGTTCTTCAGGAGACCTGCAAAACAAACACCGTAAGCTCGTCACTGAGAAGGGGGGGGGGGTTCCTCCTTGTGACCACCCTCCGGCGTGAGAATCAGACTAGGTTGCTCTGAATATAAGTGTATATTAAGAGATTGCTAGATAACTGGGTAGCAGATGATCTTACCATTCCAAGATATTGGAGTATTTATAGCCGAAGGTAGGTTTCCTAGAAGGTACAGCCGGCTGAATAGTATTCCTGTTCAACCAACAGTGGACTATGCACAGGCCATACTGGTTGGTGGGTAGGTTACGGCCAACAGTAACAAAGTCGGCTGCACTATTCCACCAACTGTAGATTATGCACGTCCTACTTACTGTGGATTGTACGCAGGCCATGCTGGTTGGTGAATAGGTTACGGCCAACAGTAACACTATTCTACCAACTGTAGGCCGCGCATGCTCCTCAGTAAGGGTTGGTGAGTAGGCAGCGGCTAATAGTGACAAACAGTACTAGAGGGTGCTCCTCCTCGCCCTGTTGTCGATGAGCTGTCACCCTGTGATTGGCTCATGGGCTGTTCTGGTCAGATCGTCTGTCCTTTCCATACCTTGGTAGGTATGGTACAAAAGATCTTTCAGAATCAGACTGGCTCATTTAGGCGGGATTGTTCCCGCCTTGCTCATTCCTTCATGTGACTACTGAAGTAGCTAGTGTCTTGTGCGTGTAGCCCTGCTGTCTGCGGGTAGCCTTCCCTGATGGCTTGTATCCGCAACTGCGGGAACAGGCGGGGTACTTCACCATTGGGAGGCTTTCCCTGCGTGTTCAGCTTGTGTACTGCGCGTAAGATCCTATGAGCATGGTGGGTCCTGCGGGAGCAGATGGCCTTTGCGCAGACGTCCCTGTTCAAGGTGAGTCTTGCGGGACCAACTGATCTCTGCTGGGACCTACCTCTTCAGATGCATTTAAGTTATTTAACAATAGACAGGCAGCATCCCTACCACCACTAGGAAATTGTTAATGTAATTAAATTCTATACTCCCAAGTCCCATCTATAATACCAAATTGTGGTTGGTAAGCGTTCTCCATGGTGACTTCCCTTACAATTGTTTCTAATTTTAATCAAAGTTGGATGGCTACAAGACATTACTAATTTGCGTGTGAATATAAAATACGAACATTCTACAAAGTAAAAAAATGCTTTGATATGTATAGGGTGCTAGATTTTGTGCATCCAGTATTTCTTTTTGTTCTTGTCTATCTTATTTCACCCTTAAATATAGTAACTTATACCTTAATCATACCCGGTCTCTAAACACAAAACGGTCCATACGTAACCAGTCATCCATAATATGAAACAAATCATTTTCGTCTTTGGTCAATTTACTAAGGGCTATAGTCATTGTAATTCTCCTATTCAACTACTTTGACCATTTCTGAACACATCATGATTTTTTTCTCGTGCACTACCCCTTACAATGAATGGGCTTCAAAGATAAAAATCCTTTATATCATTTTATAATTTCTAACTGTTTATTTTTCTGTATTTCAACCTGTGTAAAGACATATTTTTAACATATTTGTACCTGGTCCAACAATTTTTTTTTAAGGTACCAAACAAACTAAAGTAGCCTACTGGGCTTAAAATAAATGGGCCTAGAGATAATGCAGGAAAAACTGTAAAACTGCTTTCTGATGTGGCTCAGTCTCTGCACAGTAATGCTGACTTTTCAAATACAAGACAAGGTGTTTCTGGACTAATTAATGGTTTTCATTACATGATATCTTTTTATTTGTTTTGATAATTTTGTTAATTATATTGAACATCTTTGATAGAAATGTTTAGTTTGGTTTGTGTTTGCAAAATGGACACAATGAAGCAATTGCGAGTTGCGACTTGTGTTCTACCGCATGTTTGGTTGCCAAATGATCGCAACTGGGCAGTTTCGACTGCTTTGCGACCGTAGCGTGTACGCGATCGAAAACGTGGTCGCAAATGCCAAGTTTTGTGTGTGTTTTGAAGGTGTAATCAACCACCCAAGTGGAGCTCACCTTGGGTGGGATCGGCTCGTTTAATATTCTCAATCCTTTATTACCGTTTACGGAGTTGTTCAATATATTATATAATTTGTTCGATCGTTTGATTTCACCGCACCCGTCTCGATCGTTTATCATGAACAAATCCGTTCGTGCTTTAGAGGGTCTACAAAAAACCTTTTTTTATTGTTAGAAAGTCTTTGGTTTGATGTTGTCAAGTACATCTTATGAAAATCCTTTCAATTTATTACATGATTTTGCTACGAGTATTTGCTCCAAAATCAAAATAACAGTTAACGAGATAAAAAGTAAGATTAACATTCAGAATCCTGGATGATAATAAATTAATAATAAATGAACATTGACAAGTATTTAAATTTCTTTCAAACGAATGTTATAAGCATTCAACTACAAGATTCTTGAGTGAAGCCTTAACATCATGCAAACAATCATCAAAATGAATTAATATAATTTGTCAACAAAAAACAAATAAAAAAATATCCTTTAGAAGAAGCATCATATGGTAAATACCATAATGCTTCTAAAGCAAAGACACATGACATGAATAATGGCATCTATCATTAATGGCATTCACAAACTATTGATTATAACTCCAATACTTGTAATCTTGCAGAATGAAGAAAGTGCAACTCCGCGTGAATGTGACCATTCCCAGTGGGATATATGTTGTTCTGGTGCTTTTCTTTTACGACATTCGCAAGGGGTATATTGACGCCACCTACGAACTCCTAATCAAAAATTAAAATCCATCATGTAATATTTCACATTAAAACCAGTGTTGAAAATTAAGTCAAGAATCTGTCGTACCTTACGAAGAAATTTATCCATCAGTGACTCAGAAAAAACTGCCAAAAGCAACTCTGCTTCCGAAGGCTTCTCTAAAGTAAACTGAAATGACTCTTCCCATACAGGATTTTGATTATTTTTCTTAGTCTGCAGTCCACATAAATATATATAACATTAAGTTACTTGATTAATTAGTTGAGAGGCTTTTAAAACAACTAATTAATAACACATAACACAAACCGTGGTGTGTCTTTTATCGGTTCCAACACGCAAACCGACGTATGGATGTTTTACTTTAAGATTAACTCCTTTGTGGATTGTGACCACAAGTACCCCTGCACCCTCACTCTTGGATGCCCTGAGAGTTCAATGTTTGAACAGTTAGTTATTGACTTAATTTATTATTAGACTAGATTAATCATGGTGAGTGACTATTGTATACACTAGATTACTCATGTGTTAATATTGTAATTTATAAATTGATGTAATACTATAATTATAGCTTAATCAAATTGATTTCCTTCTCATTCACATTGTATATTTATAATTACAATATTAACAGTTGAGTACCCTGGTTGATCATAACGAATCGTCATGAATATTCTAGTCTAATATTTATGCAACAAAAACAAATAGAAGGGCATCATACTTACTTAGCGGAATCCTTTGGTGCAAAATAACCGAAAGTTTTGGAATATTTTTAAGTGTTGATTAAAAAAGATTAGCTTACTTGATAAGAAAGTGCAGTTTCAAGATTTCACTCATTAATGGGCGTTGTTCACGGTCTCTCTCCAAACACCGATAAGCGATTGTTGCAAACGTCAACAAAGAGTTGGGATTTATTTCATCCTTTATATTATTATAGACGATTTCGTTTAAACTCTTTTCTTTGTAGGACTTTTATCGTATTTGTCTATGCACAACCTCCCACACAACACTTCAAACAACACAACACCAAAAGAGTAAATGTCTGTTAATAACCGGCGTAAAGCGGGTCCACATACCCAAGTGTTCCTACAGGGTGGGAGTAAAGAAAAGTGTATTCTTGATTTGTTGGGTTCCCACTGCGGAATGAAGGTGCGCCAATCCCCCAATGCATATCTTAAGGCGTCTAATCCATCTTAGATTATCATTTTTCAGATGATAGTCAAGGCTTTTGTTGGGTATGTATTCATCTTCTCGCCAGAATCATCACAAAACCCCAACAGAGACACTATATTCTCATGTTTGTATTCAGAGAGCAACATAATCTCTTGCCCGAATATATGATCTAAACGCTTCAAAGCAACCATCGTGTGCCCGGCGATCTTTCCCGAATCCTCCTCTGCCAATGCAACTTTCATTGGCAAAGTTGTTGGTGGCCGATATTATAGCATCTAACTCTATTTTGAGGTGTTCAAATGGTTTCATATGAGCCATTTTTTGACGGTTTGGGAGAAATTGTTAGAACTCAAAAGTCTTATAATTGAAGAGCTTTAATGGAGTGATGCATATATAAATCATATTCTTTTATCTATAATAAGCCAAATTGTCAACTTGACATACATTTGCCATACATTTCTGACTGTTGACCATGTCATCTTTGAATATTTCAATATATTCGAACTGACTCTCTTTAGTGGAAACAGCTTGGAATATGCAAAGAAAGACGATGCAACTCATTCTTTAGTAATTAGTCATAGCAGGTAATAAATTAATCTGTGTGTGTGAATATAAAATAAGGTGTGAGGCCAAAAATTTAACTTTCGATATCAAAGTATGAAACCCGTTATATATTTACGGTCAAGTTAATAATTAATGAGGTTGAGAATTCCGGACATGAAACGAGAGCTTCGGTGCTCGCGTTCAGCTTCAAATTGGGATAAGGCTTCTAGAAGATAGTGTTAGGCTATAAATAGGACCTTATGTGTTTATTGGAATTTTTTACCAAACTAGTATTGGTGGAAAAAGTATTTACCATTTTGGTGTTTCATAAAAACTATTTAACAAACTAGTGTTTTTCTTAATTTTCTATTCACCTTTTATTATTAAATCATCATATTAGAGTTTCTTTTTTATTATTTTTATATTAGTTAACCTTTTTTTTATTTTATCAACAAAACTTTTCTTATCTTTTTTTTATCTCGTTGCTATTCTTTTTATTTCTTTTTTTTAATTGTTTTCAAATGTATTTATTTTTTGCTTTTATTTAAATATATTCATTTTACGAATTTTATTTTTTAGGTTAAGTTTCGAGACTTTGACGAACCTAACCGATACCGATCAAATCAACGTCGAATAATCACCGCAACGTCTGGGTTTTACCAAATTATGTTAGTTTTTTGTTTTAAATATGTTCGTTTACGAATTTATTTTTGGGTTAAGTTCCGGTACGGTAACGAATCTAACTGGTACTAATGTTCTGGATCCTTTTTGTTTTAAATATGTTCAGTGTAGCATATTCAGTTTATTTTACACATTTTTTTTAAAATTTGTTTATAGTTGTAGAGATCGGTAGCGACTTAACTTCATTTGGCATTTTTGCCTTTTTGTTTGTGTTCTTTGAATTTCATATTTCCGTTTATATTTGATATTGAGACTCGTGGCTCGTAGCAGGTTAAGTTTTAATATTTGGTTATCTTTTTATGTTTCTTATTTCATTTTGAATTTATTTAGATGATTTATTTGTTTTTATATTCTACAATAGTAGATAAAAAAATAAAATAAGAAGAAAAGAATTATAAGAATTAGTGAAAATACAAAAAAAAAGAAAGAAAGAAAAGAAAAGCTGACTGATAAGAAAATATAAAAAAAAAGAAGATACTGGATTGATGGATAAAAATATACATAAGCATTATGTTATAAAAAATAAATAATCGATTAACTAAATAAAAAAAATTAAAAGGCTCTAATAAAAGAATTTAAAAATAAAGATAAATATAAAATAAATGCAAAACATTAGTTTAGTAAATAGTTTTCAAGGAAGACCAAAATGGTAAATACTTTTTCCACCAACACTAGTTTGGTAAAAAATTCGTGTTTATTGTATGTGTGTTTTTTTAAGGTGTAAATCGCCCACTCAAGGGGAGCTCACCTTGGGTGGGGTCGGTTCTTGCTTAGTGTATCAATCTTTAACCGACAACGAGATCGTTCCTTTATTTTACCTTTATATTATTTATGTTCGGTCGCTTGATTTACCACACCCGTCTCGAGCGTTTATCAAGTGCAAAATCCGTTCGCACGTTAGATCTGGTTGTCTGGGACCTACAAAAACGAGTTGGCTTAAAAACATACTTTTGTAAAAAAAATAAAATTTGAACGGAAAATTGCTTTACTTCATAGGATTTAAGCCCATGACGGTGACTAAGGGTTTTTCCGTAGTCACTAGACCACCAACCCGGCCAGGACATACCTTTCCGCTTCATATGATATCCTTAAAGCCACACACCTTTTTATAAAGATATATATTAGCACAAACCGGTTATTCAAAGATCAGTTAATTTAATAACCAGTTATTGTAACCGGTTAGACCGGTTAATTGGGGTGAGTACTACCACGTTTTCAAGCACAAGAATCCTAACCGGTATAACCGATTTCGGGTATAATTATAGCATATTGTAGCCCAATATTGAGTCCATTGAACTCAACCAACTACTATTTAAGAATAAGATATGTTAGTGGGCTAAATGACTAATGGGCTTCTTGTTACTGTCCCCACAAATATATATTCATGCCGCATGCTATAATGTGGTCAAATAATTGATCTCTCTCAACCTTCAACTTCAGTCACATAAATAGCCAGTGGTCCAAACACCATAAATAGAAAGTTACATGCTTTAAATATTTGAGCTGTTTTGATGTTAATATTCCATAGGAGTGTGTTTTAAATATGAAAGATTGCAACTATACCAACCCGTATCTACACTTTTCTAGATTTTTTTTTTTGTATTTTTATAGGCAATTGATAACCTTAGCCATGAGCCATTGACACAAACGGTTCGATCCGGGTCAGGCCAACAAATATGAGGATGATGGATGTCAAAACACGATTTTTGTTTGTTGGCATTATAAATTGGTTGATCTTGCTATGTTTTATCTTAAACGGGTCAATAAAGAAAGTTTGTTAAAATGAAAAAAGTTACCCATCCTTTACACTTAATGCAATTTATTTTGTAATAATCTTAAATAGATCAAATGTTCTATCAAAAATGGACAAAAGGTATTTAGGTTAATCTAATCCATCTCGTCTATTTTTCCACTCCTAGTTACTACGTCTGTCTATTTTGTTAATAACCCCATGTCTTTGTAAAGTGGGTCGACAAACCCATACGTTCCAACATGGTGAAAGAAACGTGTATTCTTGATTAGCCGGTCCAAGTTTGGAGAGACCAAAATCAGAGATCTTGAATTTCAGTCTTCATCTAATAGAATAGTATAACTTTGATATTACGATGTCTCGTAATACTCTTTGTTGGGTCCCGTCTCCACTATGAAGATACTCCAATCCTCAAACCGCCCCGATGCATATCTTAAGGCGTTCAATCCATCTTAAATTATCATTATTTAGATGACACCTGAGGCTTCCATCAGGTGCATGCGGGTACATGAGGATCTTCTCGCCAGAATTATCACGAAACCTTAAGGGCGCATTCGTTTCACGGAATGGAATGAAATGGGAATTGGAATTTGCATAGGATTTGTAATTGGAAGAAATTGGATTTGGAATCTAAACATTCCAATAGGAATTGGAATTTGAAGGAATTGAAATCCCATTTCATTCTTGATGTGTTCGTTTGACAAAGGAATCGGAATCGTTTTTTTTAAAGAGGATAACGGCAGAAACATTTTAGTTTTTTTACTTTTTTTGTTTTCGATTTATATTTTGAGTTATTAACTTTTTATTATTGTTTTTGAATATTTTTTTGAGGGGTTTTTATTATTGTTTTTGAATATTTTTTTGAGGGGTTTTAAAAACCCCTCAAAAAAATATTCAAAAACAATAATAAAAAATTCATAACTCAAAATATAAATCGAAAACAAAAAAACTAAAATGTTTTGTTCGTTGTTCTCGTAAAAAAAAATTCTCGAGAAAAGATTCCAACGAATTCACTTGAAATTCTCCACATTTTGGAAGGATTTAGAATCCCTTGATTTAAAGGAATTTGAAGGAATTGAATCCAATTCCAATTCCAATTCCAATTCTTTGACAACCGAACACACCATTTTAGATTCCCATGAATAAAGATTCCTTAAAACCCCTCAAAAAAATATTCAAAAATAATAATAAAAAATTCATAACTCAAAATATAAATCGAAAACAAAAAAACTAAAATGTTTTGTTCGTTGTTCTCGTAAAAAAAAATTCTCGAGAAAAGATTCCAACGAATTCACTTGAAATTCTCCACATTTTGGAAGGATTTAGAATCCCTTAATTTAAAGGAATTTGAAGGAATTGAATCCAATTCCAATTCTTTGACAACCGAACACACCATTTTAGATTCCCATGAATAAAGATTCCTTAAAACCCCTCAAAAAAATATTCAAAAATAATAATAAAAAATTCATAACTCAAAATATAAATCGAAAACAAAAAAACTAAAATGTTTTGTTCGTTGTTCTCGTAAAAAAAAATTCTCGAGAAAAGATTCCAACGAATTCACTTGAAATCCTTCACATTTTGGAAGGATTTAGAATTCCTTGATTTAAAGGAATTTGAAGGAATTGAATCCAATTCCAATTCCAATTCTTTGACAACCAAACACACCATTTTAGATTCCCATGAATTAAGATTCCAATTCCAACGAAACGAACACGCCATGCCATGGGATTTTAATTCTAATTTATTTGAATTCTCATGAATTCTATGAAATGAACGCGCCCTAAGAGAAAGTGAGAATATATTCTCATGTTTATACCTTGAAAGCATCTCCACCTCCTTCGAAAAATTGGCATCTCCTTGACCGAATTCAGGATTTAAACATTTCAAAGCAACCATCTTGTGGTCGGCAATATCTCCCTTGTACAAGCTTCCGAATCCTCCTCTCCCGATGTAACTTTCAGCAGCGAAGTTGTTGGTTGCTTTTTTTTTTTTTTTTTTTTAATAAAATCTAATTGTATTTTGAGGTGTTCAAACCTTTTTAAGTGATCCATTATTTTGTAGAGCTTGAAACTTGAAAGAGGGATGTATTAAATAATAGACAGGCAACATCCCTACCAATTACTAAGCATTATTATCGAACTGATTATGTTGAGTGGAGTCAGCCATGCATGATAATGCAAAAAGAAAGACGTTGCAGCTTTATATTTTTCATCAAATCAGCTAAATAACTAGAGTGGTTTGTAAGCGATTTTCATGGTTTCCTTCCAATCGTTTATTTAATCAAACTTGGATGACTTCTACAAATAAAATGTTAATTATTTTGATACCGTGCTAGATTTGTGTGTGAATGTTAATTATTTACTTAATTCATGTGAGAACACAAAATAAGAAGCTTCCAAAATTACACTCAATACAAGAAAAGTGATCAATAGAGGCGATGCCTCCTATCCGCGTCCACTTTATCTGGCCTTGCCCTAACTATTTATGTATGTTGCGTAGATTCAGTTGATTTTGTGTGTTTATATTAGGTAGGTTCACTTGATTTTGTGTGTTTATATTAGGTTGATTGTGATGACGAGAAAAATCGAATAAAACAAAACACGAAAAAATAAACCCTTACAACACCCCTAATTTATGGATAGTGCTTTATCTATCTATACTCCTAATTAATAAATAAAAGAATACGACTTTTTGTTGATTTGTCGCGCTCATGTTGATCCTCGTAATCTTTTAACTTGTTTTCGCTATATGGTATCCCATGGGTTAGGCGTAACCCATCATCTAAAAATGGTTATCACACCTTTTAACTTGCTCCTCAGCGTCCTTCAACATAGCCACGCTTCCTCACATCCAATTCTTCATCAACATATATTAATAACAAATCAAGGTATGTTTCATTTAAATCCACCATTATTAGGCTTTAATTCAAACCCTCTCCAAGTACGAGTCCTAGCTCCGCCTCTTCTGTCGAAAGCTATGCCGGTTTCATAGTTAAAACTCGTGGATAACACACTTTCTATTGTTTTTGTTTGGCAATTCGCTTGATTTACAAAAAAAAAATAATAATAAAAATAATAGTGCGGTATGTGATTTTTTTATTATTATTTTCTAAAATAATTGAAATTAGTATGTTAGACTCTGTTTTTCCTTATTGGTACATGAAACTTAAAGCTATCTTATAGTAATAACATATAAAATAGTTATATTTATGTTTGATACTATTATTAAGCGTGTCGTTTTTTAAATTGTTAGGATACGAATTGCCAATCCTAGAAAAAGTTGGTGATACCTGAGGTGCTAAGGCACCTTTTTATAGTGTGAGAGATGCTTGACCTGGTCAGCTCGTCGGGTGCATGAAAGGCTTGAAGGGATATTGCGTCTTTCTTCTTTTGAGGATCGCAGGGAGAATAGATATCCATCTCTTCAACCACGTGCTACAGTAAGCACCTTGGTTTATGAGTTCGGCTCACTGATTTCAAGATGCACTGTAGCTATGTCGTTTGACTTTCTGAAGCATTGACTGTTAGGCTTTGGTTTATTGGTAGTCTAACGCCCTACGTCATCATTTGTTTTAAAAAAAATAAGTTGTACGTCATCTTGATCTTGTTTTTTATGGTTTTCATTCATATTATTGGACACGTTTTATAATTTAAATCCTTCTGAACTTGTAGAATCTTTGGTTTTTTCATAATAACAATTTTTACAGAGTTTACAAAAATAAACTGAAAAGAAAAAGAGTTTTAGTGTAACCCACAATCAACCACATATCACGTACTAATGCACGCGGTTGTCCACTTGCGTCTCCCCTACAAATGAGATTCTTGATTCCACATAAGCCAAGTGCGGCGGTGCATTGTTGAAGGTCTAATGATATCAAAAAATTATTGATTCGTCAAAGCTTCAATGTTTGCAGTCTTGTAGAATGCATAAAGTACAACTCCGCGTGAATGCAACCATTCCCAATGGGGAATATGTTGTTCTTGTGCTTTGCTTTAACAACGTCTATTTTGACGCCACCCAGTTTATACTAATTAAAAATTAAATACCATCATGTTTCTCACATTAAAAACCATATTGAAATTAAGTTAAGAATATATGTCATACCTTATCATGAATTCTATCCATCAGTGAGTCGGAATAAACTTCCAAATCCAATATTGCGTCTGCAGGCTTCTCTAGAGTAAAGTGGAACGTCTCTTCCCATACAGGGTTTTGATTATGTTTCTTAGTCTGCAATCGACAAAAATATATTACATTAAGTTATCCGATTAGTTAGTTAAAGAGGCTTTTGAAACAACTAATTAGTAATGCGTAACACAAACCGTGGTATGCTTTTTATCACTTCCAACAAGCAAACTAACGTATAGATGTTTTACTTCAAGATTAACTCCTCTGTCGATTGTGACCACAAGCACCCCTGCATCGGCGCTCTTGGAGGCCATATCTACGGCCCTACGAATTGAATGTTTGAATCGTTTTTTATTGTCTTAGTTTATTATTAAACTAGTGTGCCCAAGTGTTAATATTGTAATTATAAATATAATTAAGGCTCAATCAAATCAATTGTCTTCTCATTCACATAGTATATTTATACTTACAATATACCTTAGTTTATACAACAATGACTAGTTATGAATAATTTAATCTAATGCTTATCCAACAAAAACAAATATGAGGGCATCATAATTACCTAGCACCATCCTTTGGTGGAAAATAACTGTTTGAAGATGGATTCTGAAGGAAACAGTAAATGTTAGCAATGAATTCCATCATTTGAAAAATTTGGAAATTTTTCTAAGTTTTGGTTAAAAAGATTAGCTTACTTGATAATCAAGAAAACGCAACTCCACACGAATTTTACCATTCCCAATTTGGTAAGTATTGTTCATGTGCGTTACTTTTGCAATATCCGCAATGCTTATTTCCACGCAACCCAAAATATCCTAACCAAAAATTAAAATCCATCATGTATTTCACATTAAAAACCATATTGAAAATTAAGTTAAGAACATGTCGCATCGTACCGTTTTAAGAACATTTTTGTCCATTTTTGCCGCAGAACAAACTGTCAAAATCAATATTTCTTCTCGAGACTTCTTTAAAGTAAACTGGAACAACTCTTCCCATACAGGATTTAGATTATCATATTTAATCTGCAATCCGCAAAAACAAATATAAAACATAATGTTCCAAGATAAATTGGTTAAGAGGTTTAATAAAATAAAAACTAATTAATAATACATAGTACAAACCGTGGTGAATGTACTCTCATTTCCAACAGCCAACATGACTCTTGGATGTTCTACTTCAAGATTAACTCCTTCATGGACTGTAACCACAAGCCAATCTCATAACATCATTTATAATTTTTAAGTAACTTATACGTATTATTAATCCCAATCTCATAACATCTTACAATTTTGTGAAGCGAAGATTTTCTTTCTACACGCTTATTTTATTTCACCCTTAAATTTAGTAACTTATACGTATTATTAATCCCAATCTCATAACATCATTTATAATTTTTAACTATTTAATTGTTCTTTATTCTAATCTGTGCAAGACACGTATTTTTAACCTATTTTTATGTATTCCAACATGATTTGATATTTTTTAACAAATTAGCTTCTAGACATGACCAATTTGCATAAGAAGATTCCAAATTTGCAAATATCATACTAAAAAAAACTCAGAATAACACGAAACCCAAAACCTAAACCTGAACAACACTCTAATTTGTTTACCATTTACTATTTATTATTTAAAACGGTTTAGAAGGTAATCCGTTGATTTTTCCTTAACCATGTTATGTAGTCAAGGATGTGCCGTTTCTATACTTCATAAATATAAGTAACTAGTTGCGCAACATCTTACAATTTTGTGAAGCGAAGATTTTCTTTTTCACGCTTATTTTAGTTCACCCTTAAATTTAATAACTTATACGTATTATTAATCATACCCAATCTCATAACATCATTTATAATTTTTAACTATTTAATTGTTCTTTATTCTAACCTGTGCAAGACACATATTTTTAACCTATTTTTATGTATTCCAACATGATTTTATATTTTTTAACAAATCCAAACCAAATTAGCCCAATGGGCCGAAAATAAATGGGCCTAATCATAGTCACATTCACATATCTAAACTCTAGTTGTATGAACTAGTTTTTAACCCGGCTCGTTGCACCGGGAAGGCCGATAAAACTCGACGGTGGTAAAATCCAAGTGTTGAGCCGGTAAGTCAATGAGAATTCGAGTTGTAACGTACGTTATTGTACTTGAATTAAAACCAAATATAAAACAAAAAAACTATAAAATTGAGGTGGACCAATGGGGTGGTGTCGGTCGGTAAAACTCGAGCGTTGGTAAAACCCAACTGTTGTCAATCCCGGGCGTTGAAACGGTGAGTCTACGGGATTTTGGTTGGTTTTCCGTCACGTTCGTTATAATACCGGAACCAGAAAAAAATTGGTATTCGGTCGTCTCCATTAAATTTGAACTAAAAAAACAAAAACAAAATTTGCGGGCCAGTTCGGTGCCGCCAAGTGGCCAAATAGGCACTTGCGGCACCAAACTTGTCATTTGTTATATAGTATAATAACAAAAAGAAAAACACATGTTATGGCACAAATTAAAACCATGAAACTTTGATGGGTTACATTGCAAAGTGAGCAAAGTTTAAAAGAAGAAAATTTTAGGGACTGAATTAAAACAGTTACTTTGGGGGTTAATTTGAAACATTTTAAACTCAAAGGACTAAAACTATAAAAACTCATACTATACTGTAGCCACAGATTTCCTTTTATAAATAGAATAATGGTTCACCGTTCACGTGCCATTTTACCGGAACTATAACTCATTATATCACTTTAGTTTACACATCAAGAAGCATTATTAGCACTTGTGTGTATATATAACTAGACACTAAATTAGGACTGGAAAGCGGGTAGGGTTGTGCAGGTTCGTGTCACGGGTTAGACGGTCGATTCTATATTTTGGTTTGGGTCAGGACGGGTTGTTGAAAGGGGTCGCGCCAGAATAGGTTTTGGGTTTGAACGAGTTTTGCGCAAAAAGGGTTGGTTTAAAAGCATACTTTTCCAAATTTTTTGAACGACAAATTTCTTTACTTCCGAGGATTAGAACCCATGATCTTTAGGTGATTAAGGGTTTTGCATCTGTCACCAGACCACCAATCCCGAGAGATACTTTTCAACTTCATATTATTACTAATTAGCATATTGTAGCCAATTCTAGGGCCATCCAAACCGCTCGTCGTTCGAACTCACTCGTCACTCTCTCGAAAAATGCATGCTCGTTTTTCTGCTCGATTGTAAACGAGCCGCTCTGCTCGGTTCGGTTTGTAAACGAGCCAAGCAACGAGCAAAGGTATACCCGGTTCGGTTCGACTTAAATATTTTTAATTTATTTTATATATAATTATATATAAACTAATATATAAATATATAGACAAACAACACATATAAAATATAAATATATAATTTTTTAAACCTGTTTAAATTTTTCCTATTCTGTCTTTATAGTTTTATTGGTTTGATTTAAGATTTCAAAATACCAAAGGTGTTCTTACATGTTCATTATATTTCACTTCAAACTTTTTTCTTCTAAAAATTTGCAACCTATTATACGTTTGTCTAAAAACTAGTAGCCTGTTTACAAAATATATTATTTACAGCCTTGAAACTTGTTTTTTATTGAAATTTTTAAGTTAAAAAGAAATAAATAATGTTCGAAATCGCTCGATGTTAGATCAAAAAATGCTCGATTCGATTTTGGCTCGTTTCGTTTTTCGCTTGGTTCGAATTTTAGTCGTTCGATTCGGTTCGATTGTAAAAGAGCCAAGCAACCAACAAGCCTTCGTTCAGTTCGACTTGGCTCGTCAACAGCCCTAAAATTGAGTCCATTCAATTCAACCAACTACTATTTGAGAATAAGATATATTAGTGGGCCAAATGACTAATGGGCCTATTTACAGTCTCCCCCACTTGTCCCCTACATTCAATTTGATTAAACCCAATAATTATTGCTAGTAAATTCTGTCTCCCCACAAACATATATTCATACCGCATGTTACTGAATCATGTGGTCAAATAATTGATCTCAACCGTCAATTTCAGTCACATAAATAGCTAGTGGTCCAAACATCACAAATGTCACAAATGTCACAAATGCTTTAAATATTTGAGCTGTTTTGATGTTAATATTCCATAGGAGTATGTTTTAACTATGAAAGATTGTAACATCCACCAACCCGTATCATGACACGCTACACCTTATAAGATTTTTTTTTTCGAATTTTTATAGGCAAGCGTTAACCTTAGCGATAACCATTGACCCAAACGGTCTAGTCCGGGGCCAAGCCAACAAATATGAGGATGATGGATGTCGAAACACAAATTTTGTTAGTTGGCATTATAAATTGGTTGATCTCGCTATGTTTTATCTCAAACAGGCCAATAAAGAAAGTTTGTTAAAATGAATAAAAAAAAAGAAAGAAAAAGAAAGATATATTACTTCCTTTAAACTTTATGCAAATTATTTTGTAATAATTTTAAATAGACCAAATGTTCATGGCAAAAATGGGCAAAAGGTGTTTAGGTTAATCCAATCCAACTCAATCTATTTTCCCAGCCCTAGTTACTACTTTTGGCTCGCTTTTAGGAAAATATCTATCAATAGTTGAACAAACATCTATAAATTTCGTTGTAGGCATGTAAAATCTGAATACCGCATGAAGTAATTGTAGCCAAGTAATTTTTTGTGATGCTTGACATAAAAACTCATGCGATGTCTTGTGGACATGGACGGAATCGGGGGGGGGGGGGGGTGTTGAATCTCTAATTGACCAAAGGAATAAACTTTCTTGAAGTTTGAACCCCCCCCCCCTCCCTCCCCCGAATTGATATACACATGCATGTACGTAAATTTTTATTTCTGACATACGGTTAAAAAAATTTTGGTTCCATCATTGTTTGCGGACCACATTTTTTCTTCTTTAATAGACTTATCTACATAAATCATAGCAAACGACATTCTTTTCCATAATGGAATGTCTCTTCTAGAGCAATTACTTTTGCACATACATGAATATACATATACCCACATAGACACCCATATATACATACATGTGACTTGATTTATAGTAATTTAACTATAAATATAAACCAAGACAGCTTCCTGAACATTTTTGGAGATCCAGGAATTTCCAAAAAAACTAATAATTCATGATTAATATTTGACCTAGAAAAAGCAATATCTTTTTTTATATTCTTGTAAGTTCGCGTTCGGTATATAGGAATAACAGGAGGAATGGAATGATTCATTGCGTGATAATGAAAAATGTGATGTTTGGTTGTTCAATAAAATTGAATCATCCATTACACATGGAATCTCATTACATCAAAATCATTCCTTCTCACCCATTTTGTTTTTCATTTAATTCCTTCTTCACCTTAATTCCTCAACAACGTCATCTAACAATAACCATCGCCACCAACACCACTTGACCGCCATTGCCACCGTTGTCGTCGCCATCACCACCTCCTCCGCCGCCACCACCACCACCACCTTACCACCAGCGCTACCACTTCCATCGCTGTCACCATCGTCGCCATAACCAGCACAACCATTGTCACTGCCGCCACTTGACCACCATTACCACCGCTATCGCTGCCTGACCACCACCATCTGACCGCAACCACCGTCGCCACCCTACCATCGCCATCACTACCAATGCTACCACTGCCACCCTCACCACCACAACCACCACCACCACCATTTTCGTCACCGGAGCTACCACCACCGTCGCCATTGCATTTGTTTTTTATTTTGGTAAAAAACTATTTTGAGATAGGGGTGTTTTTATTATTTCTAACTCATTTCTACATTTTTTTTGGGTACCAAACTATGTAAAGGAATAATTTATTTTATTCCTGTAGGTTAACCAAACAAGACAAAAGAATAGTAATTATCAGTTCATTTCTTTATTTATTTCATTCCTTCTCCCATTTCATTCCTCCTTCATTCTAAATGATTTTTTAATGGATAAGAACATTATCTTAGTATCTTGCATTTCTTTAAAAATATCCTAAAAATTCGATAACCTTTTCATGGATAAAAACATTATCTTTGTATCTTGTTATATTTCTACAAAAAGAACATCAATCTTTCCCTTTCAAATTAACAAAAGTTTCCATCCGGGACCACTTTCTTAGTCTTTGTTATTAAATCATTAAGAACAAAAATACCTTTTATCTAGTGAATTAAACACGATGGTTATATGTCACATTATTTCGAAGCAGTTGATCCTTTATGAATTCTTGTATAATCTTAGGGGCTGTTTGGCAACATCTAAATCAGTAAGTCTGAACCATTAAGCTGTCTGAATGGGTAAGATAATATGAACCAGTTAGACATCTGAACCAATAAGAGCTGTTTGGTTAGACATCTGAATGACTGTGCAGAATTACTACTTTACCCTTCTGCAGAATTATGTACTGAATGAAATTTATTTGTTTAATCAAAAATCTGAATGACGGATAATTAAAATAAAGAGAATTCATAACATAACCTTCAACAAACAAACATCCAAAAAATTCTTACCTTCAACAAACAAACATCCAAAAAGTTCATAACATAACCTTCAACAAACAAACATCCAAAAAGTTCATAACATAACTTTAAACAAAAAACATTCAAAATAATCCGTATTTCGCTCCTGCGTTTTTCACCCATGGCTCACAAGCTTGCGGATTAAGAAGTAACCACACCCTCAAACAATTGAGTACATAGTTTGGGGTAACCAAGTGGCACGATTCTTAAGGCTTCTACATACTTGTTAGACTGTTTGGAAAACAATATTATAAAATTCTATAAGATTCTTGAAATATATTAAGAACTACTATTCAGAGAGAAAAGATATTATTGTTTAAAAAATACCTTCATCTCTAGTTGCCACTCTTCTTCCGACAAATTAAACATGTTTGTCACAGCATTATAAATATTGTCTGTTTTGTTTTTAAGCTTGCTCCAAGCTGAAAATTTTCCTTTTAAATAGTCATAACGGTTTCTCATTTGTTTTTGTTCCACTATGATGTTATGTTGCATTTTTAATTTTGCCGAAATATTATTCCATGACAATGTTTTAAGGTTACCTCCCTCACGCCCATTAACGGTTACCTCGTGAATACATGCTTCAAGAAAAGTTTTCTCCACACCTTCTTGTTTCCAATTAATCCTAACAATTTCTTTGAACAATAAAAGCAAATCAACATATAAATAAAATTATTATATGTTAACCCACCGGAAACTTTAATCCCGATTATACCCCCATTTTATGAATTTTATTCTCTTTGAGGCATTTCATCACACACCTTATGTGCATATATTTAACTCAACAATATTCATATGAATTCTATAGTTAAATCATCCAAATTTTCATTTTAAATCACATATTTTCATATACAAGTATTCCATTTCAAATCCCATGTAGTCCACATATTATAAACATGGATGCAAATACAAGAGCAGAAGATCGATTTACCTCGTAAGAACGGAGCGGTGGTGGTCGGGTTGGGAACGACAGTGGTCGGATTGGGAGAGACGATGGTGGTGGCTGGAGAAGCGGTGGTGGAGGCGCCGATCGACTGGTGGTGGTGGCTGGAGAAGCGATGGTGGTGGAAGGAGAGGTTAGGGTTTGGAGAGGATTTTCCTTGGAGTTTTCTAGGGGCACCAAAGGCTATATGAGGGCTATACGAGAGTCCTGTACGCCACTTATAACACTATACAGGGCGTATAAGCCCTCATATACCCCTATACGGAGCAAATAGAGAGTGTTCTTAATAGGACCCTTTTCCTTTAGTTAAGTAAATGCTATTTCGGTACAGCAATCGCACTAGAAAAGCAATGTATCTAGGTTTTATGTCCATCTTGTGGTTTTCGTATCTAACGATCTAACTCATGTTATACAGAAGTTGTGTTTAAGTTGAATGGTTGATATGTTTAACTTGTTTAATTAAACATGGACTGCCCGTCAAACAGTTTAAAAGTACAATAATATAAGTTTGATAAGTTGAGCATGTCAACCTATTTAATATGTTTACACTAACTTAATCGTGTTCAGATTACATGATTTCAGTGTGTACGAGTTATCATTAGCATTATTTGAAAAAACAAATATATGTTCCTTTTTTAACCAACCAAGAAACATGGATAAAATTAAATATTTATTAGACTTTTATTTTTTAGTGTAAAGGGAGTTATCTTTTAGCCAATGTGGACCTGCCCTGAATAAGGTTGATGACTTAATGCTTGATCAGGAAATACAACTACTTGTCTTTGGCCATTAATTATGTTTTTAATTTTGTAGATGTTAATGTGTCATGTGTGAAAGCTTTGCATAAGCTTGTATCTTTTGTGCAACTCAACTAGTGTGTATTGTACTATTGTTTATGCATAGGAATAGGGTACAAGAAGATATTGCTTAGGTAACAATGAAATATGAAAGTGATTTATAATTGAAAATTTTGCATAACATAAAACTTTTGAAAAGAAGAGCTGGCGAGGAGTTTTGGTCCATCATATTTATGTAAATCTGATATATTAGAGGGTCATGACCCATGATGTTAAATTTGCTGAGGTGTTGTTTTTGTTTAATATTTGTCTTCCAACAAATTGCTTATGTGAGTCTAATTTGTAATTAATTTTTTGTACTAAAATAATTAATGTAATTCTAACAAATTGTTTATGGCAAATTTGGTTAGTGATGCATAAAAAAATACTTATATTATTTTGTAAGAACGAACTAAGCGTTGTAATACTAAACATATATGGTCTTCACAAACTTAAACGTTGTAATGCTAAGCATATATGGTCTTCACAAACTTAATAACAACCTGTGCGATAAGTAAACATTATATGCTAAACATCTATGGTCTTTACAAACTTAATAACCAACCCGTGTTAATTCATCTATGGTCTTCACAAACTTAATAATGCTAAACATGTATGTATGGTCTTTACTAACTTAATAATAGCCAGCCCACGCTAATTTATCTATGGTTTTCACAAACTTAATAACGACCCGTGCAATAAGTAAACATTATATGCTAAACATTAATTATGGTCTTTACAAACTTAATAACCGACAAGTAAATATTATATGCTAAACATCTATGGTCTTTACAAATTTAATAACCAATAAAAACTAGTTATGTGTTTAATTTTGTAGATGTTAATGTGTCATGTGTGAAAGCTTTGCATAATGTGTCATGGTACATGAAGATATTGCTTAGGTAACAATGAAATATGAAACTGATTTATAATTGAAAATTTTTCATAACATAAAACATTGGAAAAGAAAATAAAGATTTCATTTATCAACACTCCAAATGATTTTTTCTTAGTAACTTGTAAGTAAAAACACACACATGTACAACTCTTTATTGTTATTGAATGTACAAGTGGTGTGAAGCACGCGGTGATTGTGAATGTCCCCTAGGGAACGAACTCAACGGTTTGGTTTCAGTTTGGAACTTCATAAGAGGCACTATTGAATCCAATCGGCAGCGGTCTTTCATAGCCCCATTGAGCACAACCGACGCCTTCTCGCCACCACCCATCACCATGTGTTCACCAGATACTCTCACCGATTTGTGACTATTACACCCTGAAAGAATCCCACCTTTAATAATTCTCTCCATATCACCACTACCCCCCTTACCGTTCCTAGACAGCGTCATATGTTGATTCTTCGGCAGCTTCGTGTCTTCATAATCTGATATTATTGAATACCCGGCCACACTAGTGGTAACTACACTCCATGCAATGCTAGCCTCGCTCGGGGCATACCCGTTTGGCAATGTTGCGTTACTTGATCTCCCGTTGGAAACTTGTCGTGCAAGAAACGAGTTATTTCCATTAGTCGAGAAGCTCTCGATCTCAAACAAATCCGAGCTTGCATCGCTACCCACATCGTTGTTTTCCCCGATGTTAATATCGAGGTTTTCCACTCGCGGGGTCACACCTTCCCAATTTAGCATAGTTAACTTCCTCTCCAAGCTAAATGACTTCTTCCCCTTCTCCAAAACCGGAGAACCGAATGCCTCTGACGAGTTCCTTCGTGTTTTAACATGAATAATTTCACTTTCGTCGTCTCTTGATACTTCATTTTTTACCATCGGGCACGCATTTATCACTGGAAAAGTGAAACAATCTTCTTTTTGACTTTCGTCAGTGAAACCACCAGTTAAAACAGCTTTAACTGGCGGTTTCAAAGGTTCTTTTACAAGAACCTTGTTTTCCGTAATCTTAACAGATTTGTTATCGTTGCAGTTGCAACCAAGGGAGATAAACAAGCTCTTTACAGCGCTTGTTTTCTCCCTTTTGGACGAATGACTAGTCCGATTACCATTACCATTACCATTACCATTGTTAGCCAATAAACCGCTTCGGCTATTCCAACTCGCTTCCGAGCGAACGCTTGGAGTAACCGATCCGGTTTTTGGTTTAGCTCGTTCTTCGTCTTCATCTTTACCTTTATCTTTTTCTTGTTGGTCCTTGGGATGATGAAAATTTGTAGGCTTGATCATGGAGTTAGGAGTTCTTGAAACTTGTTCATCCATGGCTCCTTTGAAGTACTTTTCGGCTCCAAAAATCCCGATTTCGCCATCCTCCACCTTCTTCTTGGAGCTAATATGAGATGGGTGTGTAAGTTTGAGAACCATAGCACTACTATTGTCATGATTCAAGTAAGATGAGAATGATGCATCATGAAGATCAACATTCTTTCCAAATAAAGAAACCCTTTTATCTGAGGTGATCATGGTACTTTTTTATTAACAAAATGTTGTAAACAATGAAACAAGTAACACTTACTAATAAAAATCCAAACTTTTTCAGGAATGTTGGATCAAAACAGCATTTGATCAAGAAGAAATGGACAAAAAAAGATCTTTTTTTTTGGTTATTGTTGCAGGAAGTAATGAAGGTGGTGATGAAGGTTTGAGGAGTTGGAAAAGTAGTTTAGGAGTATGGGGGTGATGAAGATGAGGGGGCCATTTGTTGTATAAATAGGGAGAGTTATGGAGATGGATTGAGTAATTGAGTTGGTAAAGCATGTGCATATGCTTCTTGTACTTTTCACTCTTTTGATACTTTTGTCCCTTAAATATATTTACTTTTTTCTTTCGGAACTGAAATAACGGTAAGGTTGATGTCATGTGATCTTGAGGTTATGAATTCGAGTGTGAGAGCATGCTCTAATGGAGGGTAACGATGCGTATATCATGTTCAAGTCGACCTGACAGCTCCCTGGACCTATGCATGCGAGAGCCTTGTGTATCGAATCAACTTTTATATGTTTTGAAACCTTATAATTAGTCTCATCATCTTTTCATTTTTGTAAAGATCAAGAAATAAATGTTCAAGACCCAAGATAAATAATTAAATTTAAGATAAAACAATAGCCTATAGTGTGTCAAATCTGTCATCATGCTCAAATATAATCATGAGAAAGAATGGGTTCTTGTGACAATACAAATGATAGGGTAAGGTTACTGTGTATAATTGCACGCCTTAATTATTATTAGTGTTGTTACTATTATTTCTAACCGAGTGACTAATCCGAAATAGCTTAGTTATATTTGATAATACAATGCAGACAAGATTAATAATAACATGGTCCATACACACCGCTCGTATATCAATTCTAATTGTCATATCGACTCGTTGGCAATAACGAAAGTCACAAATATTTCGGATAATTTCGTCACTAGAACTTTGTAAAATATTATCTATCAATCTTGTCTTTGCTAGACAAATGTTACTGTTGAGGTGGAAAGAAAGTACATCTTGTTAATTGAATCAGTTCACACACTTCATTTTGTGGTGAGGCTGAGGGGTGTGGAGCGCTAGAGGGGGCGCGTGAGCCCATCCGCTCGCGCCCCGGGGTGCGAGCACCACACCACCGAGGCGCGAGAGGGGCGCGAGAGGGGCGCGAGCGCGGAAAAAGAGGCAGGCGCAAGGCCAGTAGCGGCTGGGAATGGGCGTAAAGTGGGCTTCGGAATGCGTGCATGACCGTTGGGGCTTTATAAATTGAGCCGTTGGCTCTTTAAGTTTATTAAAAAAAAAAAAATTTTCTCTATATAAACCAATATCAACCCAATATCACATACCACACCCAAAATCACATAAAATACTTACCACAACCTCAAAAAAACCCAAAATCACCCCATCTTCCAAACCTTTTTTTAAAAACATGGCTGGAAATTGGTACCCAAACCTAGATTCAGATTACAGTTACGACGATTTAAAAACATGCTGATGGAAAAACAAAAGGAACGTATCCGGAAGAGGTTGATCGAAGAAGACCAAGCCGAAGAATAAGAATAATGTTTTTTTTAGTACTTTAATTTTTTTTTAGATATTAATGTGTTTTTTTAATTAATGTGTGTTTTTTTAAATAATTTATGAGTTTTTTTAATAATACGTTTTTTTAATACATTTATAAAAAAATAAAAAAAAAACCGCTCGCGCCCCCTCTCGCGCCCCTCCACACCATGTCCCGGGGCGCGAGCACCACAACCAACACCCATCTTATCAAGTTTCTCTCTCTGCCACACGTCACAATATTATTGGCTGGCGCCCCCACTCGCGCCCCCTCTCGCGCCCCCCACACCCCTCAGCCTGAGTATTGAACAACCTTTTGGCATCAAGAAATAAGTGAGCACAAGTAGTGTTTTCTTGTACAAATTATGAGATGATAATTAGCCAATTAGGTATGGTGGGATTTACACTATTTAGAAATAGTTATATCAACAATAAACTTCATTCCATAAGATTTTATAAGATATTCTCATCCTTTTTAGTTGTGTGAATCATGAAATTAAGTATGGTTATTGTCATTGCATGTGATATTTTCTTTAACTTTATGTAATGTATAATCATGTGGAGAAAGACAAATAAGTATCAACATTATATTTCTTTGAAACTTTGAAAACTATCAAGAAAAGATTTGGTTTTTGAAAATGTTTCGGTTGGGGATTAACTCTTAAGTGAATATCTTGCTTAAGCAAAAAAAAAATACGTTATTTTTGGTGATTTTAAGGTTCGTTTTTAAAGTAATACATGTTTGGTTCGTTTTCCTTTGGGCCGGGTTTGGATCAAGAAAAGTGGGACGTAGGGGGCAACCAGCCCTAGCGTTGTTTAAGACTTCTTGTTTATCAAGTTACAAACTCTATTAGTCTTTCTGTACATATTGCTATGTACTTGTGATTGTTAACATTCAACACAGAATATCTAGTTGTCACATGCAGACGTAGGTCAGTTGAGACCGAACCAAATTAAATTCTTGTGCTTGTTTATTTGCTTTCTTGTTTTGTGTTTGGGCCGGGTTTAGATCAAGAAAAGAGGGGCGTATGGGGTAGCCAGCCCTAGCGTCGTTTAAGATTTCTTGTTTATCAAGTTACAAACCCTAGTAGTCTTTTTGTATATACTTCTATGTACTTGTGATTGTTACCACTCAATACAGAATATCTAGTTGTCGCATATGGGCGTAGGTCAGTTGTGACCGAACCATGTTAAATTCTTGTGTTTGTTTATTTGCTTTTGTGTTTTGTGTTTGGTTCGTGTGTGTGTTAATCCTAAACCCAACGATAACATTAACATGAGACATCATAACTGTTTTGGTCAAAAATCGGTCTAAGGATCACGTAACCAAATTCGTAAGTGAGGATTGGTGCTAGTATGAACAAAATAATCAAAGTAACGATTGTAGACGGTGAACACGAAGATTTATACGAGGAAAAGCCCTTGGTAACTAGTATCCCGCCGGCATAAAAACCTCGGGTAGTGAAAACTATCACTACCAACTATATTATCAATGAAAATAATGATTACAAGTGATGAACTTCAGCTAGCAATGAATACAAAGATGTGTAGAAAGTTCTAAGTAAGCTATTCTCGTATGTTATGTGTTGTGTGTGTTTTCTAGCTTTGTTCAGTATATATAGAAGGAAATACAAATGACTAGTAACTAATTATGCTAAAAATCCGGTTGTAATCTTCCATATCTTCTCTTGGCCGTTGCAAAATGGAGAAAACGTGTGTAAAGACTCGGTAAATGCGGCTTCCACGAATGTAGGACACGTAATTGACAAAATCAATCACCTGCACATAAGATAGAAATATTTTCGGAAGTAGCTGTTAAGGATCCTTGAACCGTACTGGATCCTTGGTCCTTGCAGCAGACATTTACGAGCGCTGAGGATAATTGATCTTCCAGGATAAAAGATCTCGGTCCCAACAGTTATGATCAGCCTTTTATTTAATATATAAATACAAAGGAAGATAACGTCTACTAACTAACTCCAATAAATCCGGCCACGTTCGTTTACTCTTTCATCTTGACCATTTAGGAGCGTGGACAGCAAGGAAGACCTGGTAAAATATGCTCTCCGTAAAAGTAGGCTTTCTGGTAAGCACGTGTTTGACCTGCAAAAATAGATTAGAATATAACTGAAGTCGACTGTTGAGTATCCTTGATCCATCGAGAATCCTTAATCCTGGAAACAGTTGCCAAAAATAGGTGATCCTCAAGGATCAAGAATCCTGATCCCAACAATAACTAAGGTTCCAAAATCTTAAATATATAGTTATAGCAAAATGTTTCTGAAGAAACACTAAGTGACCCCGGGCAGATTACGGATAATCTGGGGGTTAAACAGATGTTTCCCACGAGGATGAGGTCCAGCAAAGAAAGTTGTTCTTCAGGTGACCTGCAAAACAGACACCGTAAGCTCGTCACTGAGAAGGGGGGGTTCCTCCTTGTGACCACCCTCCGGCGTGAGAATCAGACTAGATTGCTCTGAATATAAGTGTATATTAAGAGATTGCTAGAGAAGATAAGATAATGAGATATCAGATAATGTCCTTACCATTCCAAGGTGTTGGAGTATTTATAGCCGAAGGTAGGTTTCCAAGAAGGTACAGCCGGCTGAATAGTATTCATGTTCTACCAATAGTGGGCTACGCACAAGCCATGCTGGTTGGTGGATAGGCTGCGGCCGATAGTGACAAGGCCGGCTGTATACTGTTCCTTTACTGCCGGCTATGCACTGTTCCACCAACTGTAGGCTACGCACGTCCCACAGTAAGGGTTGGTGAGTAGGCAGCGGCTAATAGTGACAAACAGTACTAGAGGGTGCTCCTCCTCGTACTGTTGTCGGTGAGCTGTCACCCTGTGATTGGTTCATGGGCTGTTTTGGTCAGATCGTCTATTTTGCCCATACCTTGGCAGGTATAGTACAAAAGATCTTCCAGAAGCATACGGACTGGCTCATTTGGGCGGGAGTATTCCCGCCTTGCTCATTCCTTCAGGTGACATTACTGAAGTATCAAGAGTTAGTGCCTTGTGCGTGTAGCCTTGCTATCAGTGCGGGTAGCCTTCCCTGATGGCTTGTATCCGCAACTGCGGGAACAAGCGGGGTACTTCACCATTGGGAGGCTTTCCCTGCGGGAACAGCTGGCGTAATGCGTGTAAGGTCTTCATCTCTGAGCATGGTGGGTCCTGCGGAAGCAGTTGGTCGTTGCGCAGACGTCCCTCTTCAAGGTGAGTCTTGCGGGTCCAACTGGGCTCTGCTGGGACCTACCTCTTCAAGTCCCCCCAGTCCAATGTTCTTCTCATGAATTATTAATAAGTGAGGTGAACTTTTGGACTTTAGCAAGGGTTTTGAAAAGGGTTTTTAGTTTTAAGGTTTTCCGTGGGGATTCTTCCCGCGGTTTTCCTAATGTCACGCAGAAATTCCCGACTTTTCTGCTTGATCTTTGGGTATGAAGCGGGTATGTCTGTAACCTCCTCGCAAGTCAGGAGCGTTGAGTCCCACTTGTGTGGATTCTCCATGAGGTTTTGGTAGTTTTGAACATAGTGATCAATTATGTTAAAACCACCAATTCCATCTTGGAGTTTCAAACAATATAGTTCTCGACGTTCCCGCTATGCGGGGATGTTATTCCCGTTTCCGCAAGCATGGCCCAGAAGATCCTTCTTGGTTTCAATTCCCTGCGGAGCGCTAGGTATGTGAAGGGTTTTGCCTTGACACTGTACCCGCACTCGTCTTACGGTTACTTTACTTCCAAGGTATTCCTGGCGTCAATTCCCTGCGGGTGCTAAGTATGTGAAGGGTTTTGCCTTAACACTGTACTCGCACCTATCTTATAGTTACTTGGTTGCCGAGGTAAGGGGTATTTTCCCGCTTACTTTTGAATCTTTTTGAAATTTTGAAATTCGAAGAGTTGGTGAAAGGATAAGAACAGTCCAAACTGTTGAAACGTCGTCCGACGGTTTCTTCTGACAGTGTCAGGACGTGCAGGAACTTATGGCGACTTGACAGTATATGGTCATTCCAGGCGCTTTTTCAGGCGCGTGGGCGCGATTTCTCGGGCGCGTGGCCGCGAAATTAATGGTACGCGTCCTTTCAACAGCTGTTGCCAGCTTGCTCATTGCCACGTGTCATAGTTTCATTGCACCTGCGATTTCTCTCTCTTCCGCATTAAATTCATCGCATTAATTGCGATGAGTATATAAAGGGGGAGAGGGTCCTTTGCAATCCACACTTTCACTTCTCTTCATCTTCTTAAACGATTTCCGGCGAATACTCACTATTCCGTCGAGCATTCTTCTGAAATCGTTTCTGTACATCCAAACATGTCTTTTGCCGAGGAGTCTGACGTGTTCGTCGAGAATCCGTCGTCCACTTCCGATAAGGACGACAAGAGCACTGCTGGCGAGTGCCAGTGCGCTCTTCCGGCCGACCTCTATCGGTACGTCGTCCGGAAGTTCATGCTCGAGCCGTTCGAGCCTAAGTTTCCAGAGCCACACCAGACGGTGTACGATGCCCCCAAGGGCAAGATAGGGGTGTACGCTGCATTCTTCGTCTATGGGAATCTCAGGTTCCCATTGACGAAGTTTGTATACCGTGTCTTGGAGAGGCACGGTGTGCATCTGACGGAGGTACACCCGATGGCGATCGCCAAGATCCGCCACTTTGAGTGGGTGTGCCTCATTCTGGGCGTGGAGCCCCATGTTGACCGGTTGATGACCTTCTATTCTTGGAGGTGCATCCAGGGGTGGTACACCTTGGTCAATCGGATCAAGGGGTTGAAGATCTGCGCTACCGAGCGCAGTCTTCGGTCGTGGAAGCGTGAGTTTTTTTATATCTCCGCTCGCGTCGTCCCCCTTGCGATGACCTTTAAGAATGGGAGAGCACTCCCCGCCCTTCACGCCCTCAACTATCAGGAGGCGGAGTGGTTCGCCAAGATCTCCCGGGTCCAGACTCCGGTTTACCGCTTTGCGGAGTCTGGGATGGTGATGCTTGGGATGAGCCGGGTGTGGAAGGAGGCGTCACAGGTTCCCATCGTCCTCGAATACGGTTTGAACTCTGTTCCTTACGGTATGCTCTTTCTTCTTTGTTTATATAGGTTTGTCTTCTAACTGTTTGTTTCTTTTATTTCAGAGGGGAACGACTTGCAGTCGCTCCTGCATCCACGGGAGGCTGATAGTCCCGCTCGGATGGGTACTCGTGCTCTATATGAGAACGAGTTGCCCATCCTTGAACAGACGGCGGATCGGTTCGTGGAGGTCTACCCGCCAGGCCACGAGATCCTGAGCGCCAGGCGGCCAGGTAAGGAGTTATTCAACCCTCGACCCCTCAATGCTGAAACCTCTGCTGGAATTCCTCTAATCTTGTGTTCTGATGAGGAATCCGCAGATGGTCCTCCGTTGGTGCGGAAAAAGAAGGCTGCCGGCGGGAAGGGGAAGGCGAAGGTGGCCTCCACTGCCGATCCGGTGCCTCGGTCTGATTCAGAGACCGAGAGCGAGGAGGTGGCGGGGAACCCTGGTGGTGATAAGACCACTGCTCCGGAGGCTGCGACGACTGTCACCTCCGGAGAGCCCTGGATGACGACGGTGAGCGGCGTAAAGAGGCCGGCTCCATCGGGTTCATCCCCGCCTGTTCGCACTTTTAGGCTCAAGAAAACCCGTAAGTACAAACTTCCTTTACTTTTAACTTCATAGCTTTCAATCATTAATACTTATCTTCTTTGTGCAGGCGTGGATGCTACCGCATTCCAGGGTGGAGCGGGGAGGAGCACCTCCGGACCCATGACGGTAGGCTTGGTCAGCCTACCTGAGGCGATGACCCAGGCGGCTGCGCCTGCTTCAGTTGGTTCAGTTGCTCACCCAGTTGAGCCAACTGTTCCAACTGTGATGACATCACCGCCGGCTGTCAGTGCCATATTTACTGAATCTTTCACTGAGCCGGCGGTGACTGTTTCTGCGGACTCCTCCGCAGCGGCGACCACGGTTGTGAGTTCACCTACGGTGAGTTCACCTCTGTTGGTTTCTACTACCGCGGCGGCCTTCACCATGCCTCCTCCGTCATCGGCAACGACGGCCGATCCTTCAGGTATGCTTGGGGCTTCTCGCCAACCTCTGCCTCCTTCCCATCTGCCTGACCTCTTGGATGGATTTCCCTTGGGTTCAGGTGATGGGTTTGGCGGCTATCGGCCTGTTGTCGACCCTACAGGTGCGTAGGGTTCTTTTGGCCTCTTTTTTTTTTATATATCATCTTTTCCTAACTGCTTTTTGTTTTTTGCAGTGTCGGATTCCAATGAAGTGTATGTTCCACGATGGAACATCCGCCGAGGAACAACCCTTCGCACGCCTGTGGAGTGCGTGGAGTGGGCTCGTCACGCAGCTCCCAGTGGTGCGTTGGGGGAAGCCATGGCTAGCTACCAGGAGGGTAGGCTAACCAATGAGCTTCGGATTCTCCTGGCCCGGATGCAGCCGCGCGTCGAGCTGCTTTGTCGTGAAAACGACAAGTTAAAAGCAGCTCGTATCTAAGAAGTAGCTCAGGCGCGGGCTGTCCGAGAGGAGAATAGGAGGCTCTCCGCCGTTGCTGCGAAGAAGGAGAAGGCCTTCAAGGCCCTTGAAGTTGAAGTTCAGGCCCGTCTCGAGGCCCGTTCCAAGGTGACCAAGCTGTTAATGAACAGCTTCGGCTGGCTAAGGAAACTGCTCGGAACGCAACTGAAAGGGCCACCAAGGCTGAAGCTGTTGCTGAGCCTCTACGCCTCGAGAATGAGGAACTTAAAGCCAAACTAGAGGCGTTTCAACAGGCTCATGATGCCTTGGCGATGGAAGACGCCAAGAAGCTCCAAGAGATCTTGGACCAGAGGGGGGTGCTTGACCATACTGAGCGGAAGCTAAAGGGCGTTGAAGAGGCTGCGGCTAAAGAAGTGTTGCTTGCCAACCTCAACAAAAGTGAAGCCGAACGCGCCCGTAACCAAGCTCAAGCTGCCCTCCAGGAAGCTCTGGTTACCAAGGAATGGCTTCTTCGAGAAGCGTTGTCTCAGGTATGCGTAATTTCATATCTTTACACTTTTCTTTGCACATAAAAAGGGTTCTGACACTTGTATTTTTTCTTGTAGGTTGTGCATCGAGTCTTTATGGACACATCATACGACGATGCCATGAGCGCAGCCCTCAACGCTTCTCATGAGGATGGGGAAAAGGCCGGCTTCCTGCTTGGTCTAGGGTTCGTTGAGAAAGGCATCCCGCCTTCCAACTTCCCTTTGTATGATGTGGATACTGAAGCTGTTTATGACCAAGCAGTGAACCAGTATGCCGCCTTCCCGCATCCGGTGGTGGAGAAGGTGAACGAAGTTGCTGCTGCTGATGATGGGCTAGCTATCCTTAAAGCTTTCCTTGAACCGCCACGCTCTACTGATGGTGCGGGTCCAAGTGGAAGTGGTCCTGAAGCTTGATCCTGAAGATCCCTTTCCACCATTAGAGTAGATTTTTATTTTTGTATAGCTTCTTTTGTATGCGGGTATGCACCCAGCAATCTTTGTAATATTTGAATTTTGATGGAATAAAGATTATGTGTTAATTCCTTGCCTTGTTTATTTTACGCATGTTTTGATTTAACTTAGCAATTTCTTTAGTACTTAGATAAGTTAACTTTTTAACGTGGCAAATTATAAGTTTATGTTTCGCTTCCTCTTTCATGATTGTGCGGGTATGACCGTCACTTACACTTAGTAGGATGGCTTAACTTTACTTATATCTGACCTGCGTGGAAGTTTTCCTCATCTTTTCCTTTGAAATTTTCTAAGTGTTTAGAATAAGTTAACCTTTGAACGTGGTAGATAATAGGTTGAAGTTTTGCCTCCTCGTTCGTGATTGTGCGGGTAAGACCGTCACTTGCACTTAGTAGGATGGCTAAACTTTGCCTACATCTGACCTGCGTGGAGGTTTTCCTTATCTTTTCTTTTGATTTTTTTACCGTTTTATGTGTTTATGCGGGTTTTGCCGCCTTCCACACGTAACGACTTACTTCTTCCCATATTTATGCGGTGAATACCGGCATATCAGTGTGGGAAGTTCATAAGTATCAAGGTAAGGCTATCAACACATTGTGAAAGGAGAATCATTTCCATTAGAAGTGGCTCTAGGCCTTTTCTTTACAAGTTTGGAATTGATCTACATGTAACATTTGCGTAATTGAGCTCCATTCCATGTTCTTGGGATGGGAGTGCCATCGAGGCTTTCGAGCCGGTACGCGCCCTTTCCCAGAACTTCTTTGATAATGTATGGCCCTTCCCAGACCGGGGCCAGTTTTCCTGGGCGTTGTTGGTTCGAAGCCTCGTTGTTACGCAGTATGTAGTCTCCTACATTGAAGTTGCAGAGTTTTACCCGCGTGTTGTAGTACTTTTGCATTTGTCGCTTGTAGTTCTCTTCACGCACTGCGGCTAAGTCTCTGCGTTCCTCGGTTAGCATGAGGTCTAACCGTCTTTCCGCATCATTGTCTTCTGGCTGAATCAAGACCCTTGGTGAGGGTAAACCAATTTCGACCGGGACCATGGCTTCAGTGCCATAAATGAGACTGAACGGGGTTTCTCCCGTACTGGCCTTTTTCAGCGTTCTGTTTGCCCAAAGGACGTGCCGAAGCTCGTCCACCCAGCCGGATCTGTGTTCCAAGAGTCTTTTCTTTATGCATTCGACGATGCTCTTATTTGCTCTTTCTACCTCACCATTACCCTGCGGGTGCGCCACTGAGGTAAAAGTGTGGGTGATTTGAAGTTCTTCCAGCCACTTTTGTAGCTTCTTGTCAGCAAAGTTGGTGCCGTTATCGCTCACCAAATTCTGTGGAAGTCCAAAACGACAAATAATAAATTCCCAAATAAATTTTTTGATATGTTTCGCGGTTGTTTGGGCTAAGGGTTTTGCTTCTATCCACTTGGTGAAGTAGTCGATGGCTACCACTAGGAACTGAACATTTCCTGCTGCTGTAGGAAATGGGCCTGTCACATCGATGGCCCACTTCTGAAATGGCCATGAAGAGGTGACTGGAACAAGTTCATTCTTCGGGCGATGCGTGTTGGGTGCGTAGAGCTGACAAGACCTGCACTTTCTGATGTATGCCAGCGCATCCGTATGCATCCCCGGCCAAAAGTATCCCGCGTTGTTTAGCTTAGCTACAACAGCGCGTGGACCTGCGTGTACTCCACAGATGCCTTCGTGTACTTCCCTTATGAGGTAGTCAGCATCTTGGTTGTCCTCACATCTTAAGAGTGGGCCAAGAAAGTTACGTCTGTAAAGGATGTCATCGATGAGTTGATAATTCAGTGCTTTACAGCGTAGTTTTCTTGCCTGTGTTTTTGACTCTGGTAGTGTACCTGCCGCAAGGTAATTTATTATTGGTGTCATCCACGTTTCTGTGCCGGTTTGGATGACACAAATTTCCTTGTGCGGGACTGAAGGTGCCTCGAGGAGTTCAATGCGGATGTCCTTTCCCAAGTGGGTGAAGGCTAATGATGCAAGCTTGCTTAACGCATCCGCAGATTTGTTTTCACTACGCTTGACGTGTATGACTTTGCAATCGTTAAAATCGCGCATAAGGGTTTTTGCTTGTGCGAGGTACAGGGCCATTGTGTCGTTCACGGCCGTGTACGTCCCGTTGATTTGGTTGGCTACTAACATGGAATCCACGTGGGCTTCCAAGTGTTTCACTCCCATCTTACGCGCAATTCTCAGCCCGGCCAAGAATGCTTCATACTCGGCTTCGTTATTCGTACTTGGAAAATCCAGTCGAATAGCGTAAGTGTATTCTTGGCCTGCTGGGTTGGTGAGTTTCAGCCCTGCGCCTGAACCCTCGTTAATGGCTGCTCGATCAGTGTAGAGTCGCCAGACATCATTGATGTCCTGTGCTGGAGAGGGTTGAGCCTCTTCCTGGCACTCTTTTTCCCGCGATGCAGGCACTTCCGCAATAAAGTCGGCCAAAACCTGGCCTTTTATGGTTGGTCTTGGCTTATACTTTATCGCGTATTCCCCCAACTCAATTGCCCATTTGGCTAGGCGTCCCGATAACTCGGGTTTGCGTAGAACGTTTGCAAGTTTGAAGTTGGAGAGAATGGTGATTGGGTGACCCTGGAAATATCGTCTTAACCTGCGTGAAGCGTGTATAAGTGCTAAGACTAATTTTTCGAGGGTAGAGTACCGGGTTTCTACGTCTGTTAGGATACGGCTGACATAATAGATTGGCATCTGGATGCCTTTTCGTTCAACTAGCAGGACCGCCCCGGTTGCTCTATCTGTTGCGGAAAGGTATAGGATTAACTCCTCCCCCGCTTTTGGTGCTGTGAGCGTTGGGAGTTCGATCAAGCGTGACCGAATCTCCTGAAAAGCTGCTTCCGCTTCTGGTGTCCAGCGGAAGTGCGTTTTCTTTAAACAGTTTCTCAACGTTGACACGAAAGGAAACGACTTATCCGCGTGGTTTGCCAAAAAGCGATTAAGTTCGACTAGTCGTCCATTCAGTGTCTGAGCCTGTTTGATGGTAGTAGGTGATTCCATTTTGATAATGGCTTCGACCTTTTCAGGGTTCGCTCTGAAGCCATCTTTAGTGACGATGACCCCCAAGAACTTCCCTTCTTCCATTCCAAAGGCACACTTGCTCGGGTTGAGCTTCATGTTTATCTTCCTGAGCGTGTTGAAAGTTTCTTCGATGTCTTTCAACATCGCTTCTGCGTCAGGGCTTTTGATGACCAAGTCATCCATGTAGACTTCCAAGTTCCTCCCAATTTGGGCATGAAACTGGTTGTCCATCAGGCGTTGGTATGTGGACCCGGCATTCTTAAGTCCAAATGGCATCATTTGATAACAAAATGTGCCATCGGGCGTCCGAAAAGCGGTTTTGTCCTGATCATCAACGGCCATGTGGATTTGATGGTACCCCTTATACGCATCCAGGAAGCATTTAAGGCGAAACGGTGCTAACGAATCCACCTTAAGATCAATTTCGGGTAACGGATAACAATCTTTGGGGCATGCTTTGTTTAAGTCCTTGAAATCTATGCACATGCGCCATTGTTTGTTATTCTTCGGTACCATAACGGGATTTGCAACCCATGTTTGATATCTGCTAACGCGTAAGATGCCTGCGTCAAGGAGTTCCTTGACTTGGGTTCTACACGCGTTAGTTTGTTATGGTTACTCTGCGCTTTTGTACGACTGGCGTAACAGCCGGATTGCACTTGAGCTTATGCTCTGCCTTACTTCGGGGTACACCAGTCATGTCAGCTGGTGTCCACGCGAAGATGTCAGCGTTTTTCTGTAGTAAGCGTTTGAGTAAGGTGCGTGTGGGATCAACAACTGTTGGGCCAATGGTAACGGCCTGGTCAGGGTATTTGCCATTGAAGGCCCATCTTTCCGGTTCGGTGATGGTTGGTTTAGCCATATTTGGTTTGGGTTTAGATGAAACAGATGCGATGCATACCTGGGGAATGCCGGTGATCATCGCTACACCCTCAGCTGTTGGCCATCCCATCATGCCATGGACTGAAGATACCACGGCGTTGAATCTTGCCATCCCGTCTCTTCCGAAGAGAATGTCGTATGTGTGGTGTGGCTTCCTCATCACGACAAAATCCACATCTTCTGTGCGTGAGTGATTCCCGTCCGTAAGAGTGACGGGGAAAGATAGGATACCCAGGGGGTGTTTGTGCTGCCGTCGAACCCTTCCATCGAGGCGTAGACCGTTTCCAGGCGTTCCTTGTCTTCGTCATCTAGCTTGTCGAAGAACTGCCTGTACATCACCGTTTACGAGGCGCCGTTGTCAGCAAGAGTGCGAGAAGTGATGTAGTGCCCCAGCTGGCTTTTGATGACGATAGGGCCTTCTTTGCTGGGTCCTCCTGGCACTCGCGGGAAGCGCACCTCAGCTTCCTTCCACGCGCATGGTTCTGTCGCTCGCCTTTTTCTTCCTCTGATGTTGCCATGAACCATGTTGATGCTGATGTCAACGGGCTTTCGTCCGTTGCCTCTGTACCGGTTATCATTCCTTCCTCCCTTCTTGATTGATGCCACAAGGTGTGCAAGTCTTCCATCCTTGACGAATGTTTCAACAATATCCTTCAAGGATGTACACTCCTCCGTACTATGACTTTTTGTCCCGTGGAAGTCACAGGATTTGCTTTGATCCGCATTAGGTCGCTGCCGGATCATTGGAGCTTTTGGCCATGGTAGTTTTTCGGTGGCAAATATCTCCGTGACGCTTTTGGTGAGTGGCGTCCACCGGTGTTTTCGGCTTGAAGGGTGTGTGTTATCCCTTCCGCCAACAAGAGGGCGAGAGCTGGATGAGGTGTCAAAGTTTACCCTTGACTGCCAAATACCTAGCTTCCTCTTTTTGTTCTGCCGGGCGATCCGAACATTGTTTTCTCTAGTCCTTTGCGTGTAGAGGTGTGTACTCTGGGGAAGATCCCTTCCCAGTTGCTTCTCCGTCTCGGCAAAGCGCTTGGCCGCCGTCATGATGGCATCCCATGTGGAAGGCATGCCGTCCTTACCCGTCAATGTGCGGATAAGCTCTGGGTATTCGGCGCCCTGGATGAAAGCGGCGCGAACAAGATCTTTACTTATGTTGCCCAGACTCAGCTTTTTGGAGTTGAAGCGAGTGATGAAGTCTAGTAAAGATTCATCCTCCTCTCTAACGCAGTTGAGGATCGTCCACTGTTCTTCAGTATATTTCCTCTGTTGGCTGAAGTGTTGGCTGAACTTGTTCTGAAAGTCCGCCCAATCATAGATGTGGTGGACCGGTAAACGATCGAATCATGCCCTGGCCGCTCCAACCAGAGTCATCTAGAACATATAACACCACGTGGGTTCCGTCCAGTTACTGACGGTTGCCCCCGCAATGAATCTGTTCAAGTGTTCGTCTGGGTCGGATAGACCATCATAAGTGCCGATGTTGGATATTTGTTTGGCACTTCTCGGGGCGATTGCTTCCGCAATGTCCCTTGCAAACTTGGACTTTCCTGCATTTGCAGCAGTTGGTCTAAAGGTTTTGGAGAAGTCACGTGGGTTTCTCCCCGCGTTCGTTGGTTTAAAGGTTTCTCCAAAATTCCTTGTCGGTTGGAAGTCCGTTTCCTTACGCTTCCCTTTTGCCTTATGGCGAGGGTTTGCGTCGGTATCGGATTCTTCCCGCTCATCGTCCGAGCACTCGCACTCACTGTTCATGTTGAGATGTTGGCGAGTACTGCCGAATTCGTCAGCCTGTTGAAGTGAACGCAAGCGTTCATCCAACTCAGCTTGGAACTCTTTCTGACGTGCTTCGGCCCACGCCTTAACTTGATCGAGTGTTTGGCGAGGGACCCTCGTCCGTTTCTCCAACTGGGCATCAGTGAACCCCAGTGAAATATTGTTTACTGCACTTGTCCCGGCTTGGGTAACCGGGGTAGTGTTCGTAAAATTTGTATAACCGCCGGTGTTCCCCCCATTTGCTGGGGTTGTGGTTACCGAGGTTTCTTGGTCACTTACTGGCTTTGGGACCGGAGTAACGTTAACCATTTCTTCAGAAATTTTGAAAAAACTAAGAATTAGTTCTAGCTTTTATGCACGGATGGCGCCAATGAAGAAACACTAAGTGACCCCGGGCAGATTACGGATAATCTGGGGGTTAAATAGATGTTTCCCACGAGGATGAGGTCCAGCAAAGAAAGTTGTTCTTCAGGTGACCTGCAAAACAGACACCGTAAGCTCGTCACTGAGAAGGGGGGGTTCCTCCTTGTGACCACCCTCCGGCGTGAGAATCAGACTAGATTGCTCTGAATAGAAGTGTATATTAAGAGATTGCTAGAGAAGATAAGATAATGAGATATCAGATAATGTCCTTACCATTCCAAGGTGTTGGAGTATTTATAGCCGAAGGTAGGTTTCCAAGAAGGTACAGCCGGCTGAATAGTATTCCTGTTCTACCAACAGTGGGCTACGCACAAGCCATGCTGGTTGGTGGATAGGCTGCGGCCGATAGTGACAAGGCCGGCTGTATACTGTTCCTTTACTGCCGGCTATGCACTGTTCCACCAACTGTAGGCTACGCACGTCCCACAGTAAGGGTTGGTGAGTAGGCAGCGGATAATAGTGACAAACAGTACTAGAGGGTGCTCCTCCTCGTACTGTTGTCGGTGAGCTGTCACCCTGTGATTGGTTCATGGGCTGTTTTGGTCAGATCGTCTATTTTGCCCATACCTTGGCAGGTATAGTACAAAAGATCTTCCAGAAGCATACGGACTGGCTCATTTGGGCGGGAGTATTCCCGCCTTGCTCATTCCTTCAGGTGACATTACTGAAGTATCAAGAGTTAGTGCCTTGTGCGTGTAGCCTTGCTATCAGTGCGGGTAGCCTTCCCTGATGGCTTGTATCCGCAACTGCGGGAACAAGCGGGGTACTTCACCATTGGGAGGCTTTCCCTGCGGGAACAGCTGGCGTACTGCGCGTAAGGTCTTCATCTCTGAGCATGGTGGGTCCTGCGGAAGCAGTTGGTCGTTGCGCAGACGTCCCTCTTCAAGGTGAGTCTTGCGGGTCCAACTGGGCTCTGCTGGGACCTACCTCTTCAGTTTCTATGAAACATAAAAAGCTCAAAATCTTAAATTATGAATTGTTGTATATGAAACATCTTACCTCAACCGACATGATCTGAACCTTGGATCTAAAAGTAAATGGTGTAGCAGCCATCAGTGACTTCCCAGCACACATTTAATTTTACTATCCAAAGTTGTCTTACCGACAACCATAACTCTTATTTGTGTCCATAAAAAAAATAAAAAAAGATCACTATTTGGTATTGTTTTATGGTTCTGTTGTCTTACTAGAATTTGTTTTAGATATTACTTTTATTTGGTATCAATGAATTTTATTTTTTTTTGAAAGGCGGTATTGCATTAGACTGCACCAACTGGTAAGCTACTTGCCGAACAAAAAACAGAGAAACTACATGACTAGAAGCGGTTTCTCTTCCACTCTATCCGAGAAGTTTGACACTTTTTTTCCATACACGAGTACCAAAAAGGAGATATAAACATCATCAAAAAATAATGTCTTCATACTATTCTTTGAGAAGACCGTATCATTCCGAAACTTCCAAATAGACAACCACGTAACAAAAATAATTGTGCCCATCAGACCATCATTTCTTTCTTAGCCAAACTTGACGCCGAGCTATCAAGCCAATTCACAAGATCTAAATGGAATCTCAAAACCGAGAAATTCTATACTAACCATTGTTCTTACTCACCATACACATATGAACTTTGTTTCTGACCCATTCAAACACAGGGGACTGTTAGTAGTCAAGACATCAACACCCTTAAGAGCCAAATTCATTATTTGGTATTAAGAAATTAAAGTGGACTTTATCATAAGGGTTTGTACTTTAAAAACTAACGACATATTCTTGCAAAAACACGTGTAAACATTATGTTTGCTTTGTTATGCAATCATTAAAACAAATTGTGTATCTTAAACATTTAAAAGTATTATGATCCAAATTGTCAATCTTAATTATAGTATACCTTTAAGTTTTTATGCTCCAATGGTGGGTACCTTTAAAATGCTCACCATAATAGAAGGGACATGACCTCACAATTTAAAGGTGTATCATACCCCACCTTCTTGTAACATCATTATGAAGTTTATCTTGATGAATTCTCTGTCGTTAAAAATACATTTGATTAATGTAATGTGTATGTATATATCCAGTATTCTAGTTCAATTTAAATTATTATTATTATTATTATTATTATTATTATTATTATTATTTTTGAGAAAAATCTAAAAATAGTTGTTTTAATCTTGAAAGTTATTTTATTTAGATATAATTGGTATAAATTTATTTTTAAAGCTAAGACAGGTACTTGTAAGAGTTTAAGTACCGATCGATATACTTAATTAAGTTTAAAAACCATAAGAAAATGATACAAAGCCTAGAAACTTAATGTCACAAGGAAGTTAATGACTGAAACAAAATTATATCAAAATTCATTCTAAAGCTTTGAAATAAAGAATTATGCTTTACGTAGATTAATGGCTTTTGAGTTCTACAGACGATTGATGCGAACAATAGAGGAATGATGATGTAGGCGTTAGAGTTTTAGACGTCTCAATCCACTTGTTCGATTTCGTAGACTGTATGATTCTATCCACCCCCCCCCCCCCTTGCTATTTTTCGTTTATATATATATATATATATGCATTACACAAATGTACATTGGAGAAGCTTAATGGAAGGTCGGGGTCACAGCCCCCCCCCCCTTCCCAGCACGTTTTCTTCAAGCATATGTAATATAATATTTGTATAATTGTATATACATATGTGCATGTATGTACATATATAGCATATATATAACATGTATAACTTTTCAGCATTCGAAGAAATGTATATGATAAAGAGAGAGGGAACTCAGACCGTAAATGAGAAGAGAGTAAATAAGGAGAGAGAAAAGGGTGACCCGCAGAGGAAAGATGAGCAGTTCACGAACAACGCTCGCATGAAGAAGAAAGAAGGGGTCCACAATGCTCTAAATGGATTCTATATCAAGTTAACATAGTAAGAGAAAATGTCAACTTTGACCAAAAGTAGTGATCAAAATCAAAGTCTCTGTAACCTAAAAGCTAGAAGAAAAGGTTGAGACACTCAATGGTATATTGGGCATAGCCTAGGAGAAGTTTTTGACACAAATTATGAACGGCCCACTAAAATCTAGGTTTTCTACTTTTAAACATGTCATGGGTACATGCATTCAACATGCATACCCAACCTTAGCCATAGAACCGCCCATGTAAGGGCCCAACATAGACTTATTGACCACATTCAAAGAAAACAAGGCATATATGCCATTTATCTTAAACAGTTGCCCTTTTGTGTTTATGTGGATTTTATGTCAATCAACAAGCTTCTTTTACAACAAAGATTTTTGGATGTAAACTAGGGGGTTTTGTTCTTTAGACATGTAACCCCACCCCACCCCACCCCTAAAGACAGTTTAGCACAAAGAGGGACATAAAGATGAGACCATGTTATGTTGCATACCCTTTTAACCGTGAGCTTTGACTTTTGAATTTGTTACTTAACAAGCAAGAATAATATAAAGGGTAACAAGTAATGAGCCAAGAAACTAAAGTGTGAAACTATGAAGTAGTGTGGTGAGACCGGTTCACGGGTGCAAAGTGAAACTAAAATTCTATGCAGTCGATATCGCTGATTCATATATCAGTGATAGTGATATATCGGTTATCGGTCCATTGGTAAAATATCAGTTAGAATATCGTACCGATAATATCAACGATATTGACCGATATTGGGCCAACATTTGACCATTACCCGATATTAGTGTTTTTAAGTCTTAATTGTCAATTTTAGTGTTTTAAGTCTTAATTAGGTCATACTTGCTACGATTGTTAGTGTCTCGCAAGTTGTAAAAGGTAAATATGTTACATGTTATGAGAGTACTATATTGAATTACTAGTGTTAGATTTCTATATTTATGAATTTTACATGATATTAAAATTACCGATATCCCAGTGATGTCTCACCACGATAACCGATATCTTAGATATTAGTACTTGACCGATACCTGATATTTTTCTGCATTAAATGCTTAACTAAAATTTAACTTTTTTATAACCTTCTTTTGTTGCAATCATATGATTGAACAAGTTAAAATTGAAGAAACAAACATAGTGGAGATGAAACATGTGCATGTGGATATGTGTTTTTTCTGTAGGCCCCATAAATCATTCGATTCAAAAATCACTGCGAATATATAAAGCTTTTACTCTCATAAAACCGAAAACAAATTTAGGGGCTCGTAATTTGTAAATGCCTAAAGCGGTCGATTTTCTCTTACACCGTAAGGGTACTATGATTACCAATTTTGTTATGGCGATTGTCTAATCGAGAAACGATAACAAAGAAAAGAGCTTAAATCTTTTCCAGTGATTACCTAGAATAGTTGTAACTAGATGTGATTACAAATGATCATCATATTAGTTGTAACTAAATGTGCATCTATCAACAATATGTCAATATGCACTTTCATGTAAGAGTGTTATGAGAGGTGACACTAGGATGGAGATGATATGTAGACATGTGCCCTTTAGAGATTGAAAAAAAAATGTTAACTTTATAATTGTTAATTGGAATGTTTAAACAACTAAACTTATGTACTAGTGGTTAAGGTGTTATATCTAAATGACATCAGTGTGAACTTGAGTTTTGACTCTTAGCAACCCCTTTTGTTTTCTTTTCTTTTTTTTTAATAGTGTTTTTTTCTTTTTTCTATATATAAAAAGGTTTATTGGATTTTAATAATCTCTATTGAATGGAATTGGCCGATAACAATCTCTATTTATTTTATCATCACCGACAATCCCAGTTTTAAAAAAGTTGGCCCCCAATGGTCCCCATTAAAAATGACTTAACGACATTACACTTTTTCCGAATTTTAAAATAATGTTTTTAGGGTTTTTTATCCGAAGGAGGATACGAGTCGATTGATGTAAAATTTAGTTCGAAGACAAAACAATGCTTCAATTTAGGTTTTTAAACTTACAATTAAAAAAAATCAAGCCGTTTGAAACACCGTTTCGAGCAAAGTTTTACATCAATCGACTCGTATCCTTCTTGCGATCAAAAGTCCTTAAACATTAGTTTGAAATTTAGAAAAAAAAATAACGGCGTTACGTCCTTTTTAACGGGTGACCACTAAGTGCCAACTTTTTTAAATTTGAAACGTCAGTGACGATAAAATGAATAGGGATTATAATAGTTACTTATGAATTATGATACTATAAATAAAATTATAAAAATGCCCATTATCCCAAAAAAGATTCATATTTTAGGACTCAAAATAAGGTGAACTGCATGCTCACTAGTCACTATGAAGTCTTTTTAAGGGATATAGTGCAATAAATAGCTTTTATGATTTATGAATATAGCAACCAAATAGGTGGACACAATTCCACTAAGTTGCTTTAATATATAATAAAAAGTGTTGTCAATGGGTCAAGAATTGATTAAAATTCAATTAATTAAAATATATTAATTTAGTCAAAGCTCACATCCACAACTAATCATTCAAAACCCTCAATAATACTTCCATGAAGTTTGCTTGTCTTCATCTAATTATGATTTAATAAACCAAAACTAAGAGCATTCTCATCCAACCCCTCATTTTATGTGAGGGGTGTTTTTATAATTTAGAGAGTGATTCAGGGTGTTGTGAGTGAAGAGTTTTTATATTTTAGAAAAAGTAGTGATTTTCTGTATATTTGAAAAGTTACTGTTCATCCCATATAATTTTTTAATATATTTTGAAAGTGATTGTGAGTGAAGGAAAAAGAAAAGGTAATGATAAAAGTTATAAGAAGTATTATTTAATTGAAATAGAGAGAGAAAATGTAGTGAATTTTAGTGTAATTTTTGGTTTAGGGATAGGGAGTGGGATGAGAATGCTCTAAGAGCATTCTCATCCAACCCCTCATATTATGTGAGGGGTGTTTTTATAATTTAGAGAGTGATTCAAGGTGTTGTGAGTGAAGAGTTTTTATATTTTAGAAAAAGTAGTGATTTTTCTGTATATTTGAAAAGTTACTGTTCATCCCCTATAATTTTTTAATATATTTTGAAAGTGGTTGTGAGTGAAGGAAAGAGAAAAGGTAATGATAAAAGGTATAAAAAGTATTATTTAATTGAAATGGAGAAAGAAAATAAAGTAAGTTTTAGTGTAATTTTTTGTTTGGAGATAGAGGGTGGGATGAGAATGCTCTAAAAGTTTGCAAAGACAAAATCTAACTGCAATTAAATCTTCTTCTTGTCTTCAAGTAGTATTATTTGCATTAGTTTTTGGTACAAACCTATTGTTTTTGTGATTACCGAATATATTAAAAAATTTATTTTAAATGAATAATACACTATTAGATTGTAAAAACTCAAAATATATAGCATCGAGGGACTCAGCCGTTGACGCAAAATAGAACAAGTTTGAGACAGGAAAACGAAATAGGTGGCCCGACTGGATAAAGGTTATCAACAATAACCTAGAGGCCTAGCATGACATTCCACCATTATCAACAAAGATCAAATGAATATACTAGACCATGTGTAGTCAAAACTCTACACACAATGACGTTGTGTGATATGTGGCGTCTCAGTAAGCAATGAAGAGCTTTGCAAAATAATGGTATAGTAAAAAGCCTCAAAACTCGAAAAATATATGATCAGCAAGAAGGGATGAGGAGAGGCGTTTTGTAGAAAACCCTCAGTGCCAAAACTTAGCTCAAAACTTGGAGGGAGACAGCGTTCGTAGAGTTTTGGGGGGATTTTTGAGGGAGGGGGGGGTGGGGAAACGCCCACTACTGCACTACAGATGGTCTTATACTCCAAGCGTGTAGAAAGCGCCCACGAGCGAGTGATCCCGACATTGGCTCCTAAGTGCGAGAGAACTTTCAACAAGTGATTGATGTTCCTTATTTATCGAACCCTAAATGTGTCAGCAACTCATGTACGGTGTAATGGCTTGGTCGGATCCTCATCTTGTCGAGGCTTAAAAATGTTGAAACAAAGCTTCATCAAAGCCCGGTCATAATGGCTAGGTTAAAAACTAATATTCGGATTCATCATAACAAAATAACAATTTTGACGACCCTTATTTTCTAACAAACATAATGATCCAAAATACTTTCAAAATGAAAATAATAGTTGGAACATGAGTAAATACATCATAAAAAGAATCCAAAAACATAGTTCATAAAGCAATTAAACACCAAACAAAAACCTAACAAGGTAACCAAGTTTTTCGTCGACAAAGTAAAAAACCAGAACATAAAACGGCCCGTTTACCAGATTAAAATCTTGGAAACCTATAATTACCCTCATGAGAAATTGCGGAAACTTAAGCCTTGGAAGCAGTCTTTTCTTTGGCCTTTTGGATCTTTAGCACCTTTTTCACAATCTTTTGTTCTTCAACCAAAAAAGCCCGAATGATCCTGAAATAACACATCCATCAATATATATTCAATAACTAACAAACGCAAAAAAAAATTAAAATTTAAAAAAAATTAAAAATAATAAATTTATATAATTATATTACCTTTCCCTCACGGCACCGGCTGAAAGTACTCCACCATAAGCACGATTAACAGTTCTTCGGTTCCTAGATAATCTTGACCTCTTGTATTCAGCAGGTCTCAAATGTGGAATCTGCATAAACAAGACATTTTTTTACAATTGATTAGTTTAATTACCGTGATAATACAAGTCATACTAAATATAACATAAGAAATCAGATATTTAATGGCATACAAATTCTCCACATTTACAAAAAAAAAATTAATCTTAGAAAAATATATGATCATATTCAACAAAAACAATTGACGATTACTAGATATATCTCAAAAAAATATCCGCAAAGCTTAAATTTATACTATTATTACTATATCGTACTTAAAGTGATACTATAAAGTAATTCAAGAGTGACCATTTGATGATGAGTCTAAACCACAATTAGACTATCCTTAATAAAACTAGCTGAAAAACTTGATTTGAAACGACCTAAGCTCAGCTCGGCTCGGTTTGATGGCTCGACCTTAGGCTCATTTTAACTTCAAGATCGAGCTCGACCTAGCCAAGCTTCTTGAAAAACTTCAAGCTCAAGCTCGAACCCAACCTGGCTCAACTCGGGAACAACCCTAGCCACAAGATTCATATCTCATACATCAAACATCATGATTTTTTTATTATTATTTTTGAATATTTTTTTGAGGGGTTTTTATCTTAATATAAAATCCCTCAAAAAAAATTCAAAAAATTCATAACTCAAAATATAAATAAAAAACAAAGAATAAAGAAAAAACTAAAATGTTTCCGTCGTTATCCTCAATTAAAAAAACTCATTCTGACTCGTTTCGATTCTAACCTGTGTTCTGACCCAAACCAAAACAACCCTTTTTTAATTGACTCGTTTTGACCCTAACCCGTTTCAACCCATGACTATTTTTTTAAAAGTTAGTACTTTTGTATTATTTTTTATTATGGAATCATTTATTTTTGGTTATTTTTGGAGTTCAAGTTGCATTTATAGGTAATTATAAGATAAATTATTCAACCGGTTGAACTCCGCGTATAAACCGATTCAACCGGTTTTACCATTTTTTAGCTCATTCTTAAAACATTGAGAATATCACAAATCAAAATCATAATACTATATATTATAAAATGTAATTCAAAAGTTGATTCTTTTAGCCTTTTTTATCCAATTTGGTATAAAATGTATTATGCAAACAACCAATAAATCCACTTGTAATTGTGCAAACAAGATAAATTTGTGATTATTAAGCTAACAATATGCAAATCTAATATAAAAAAAGACATTTTTACCCCTTGGATCCTCTTGCCAGTAACAGGGCATTTTGGTCCACTAGCTCTCTTCTTAGTAGTCTGATAAACCAACTTCCCACCTATTCAACACAAACCCACAAAAACCCATCAATCTTTTTGCATATCCAATCAATCAAATCCAAAATAAGCTTCAAAATGATGAAATTGGAATGAAGAATAATAAGATTACCTGGGGTTTTAACAACCCGGTGCTGATTGGATTTGGTGGCGTAGCTGTGGCGTTTACGGTATGTCAGCCGTTGAACCATTGTTTCCGGTTGCTGGTGGATGGAGGCTGAGATGATAAGGTGTATGTATATGAAGGTGTGCCCTAATTTGTTAGATTGTTAGTATTGTTGTTGTTGGGCCTTGATGTTATTATTATTAAGTTGGGCTGGAGTTTGGTTTTATTTGTTTTAAGTAAAAGCCCATAAGGCCATAACTGTAATAGTCGGAACTCAGAAGAGGTGGACAAAATCGGTTTTAAACTCAAACTGAACTGGTTTGGTCAACGACTGTTTAAAAATGGTTTGAGTTAAACTGGTTCGGCTTATAAACTGATTTAGAAGCAAGATAGGACGTTTTGGTCCAGGTCGGTTCGGTTTTAAACCGGTGTTCCTTAAACCGGTTTGGTAGATCTTAAGGGGAACCGGTCTTGGAACTGGCGGTTTGGGTCGGTTTGGGTGAAACTGATTCTTTTGTACACCTCAGAGTTAGAGGTGCACAAACCGGGTATTTTTAGGACTGGGTCGGGTAGGAACGCGTTCTGGGTATAGTCGGGTATTGGCAGGGTTTTGACCAGGTTTTCAGGGTTTTGGGTAGGGTCGGGTCAAGTTTGTCCGGGTATTTCCGGGTGCGGATCTGTGGAGAGATCTAATACCAGGTCGTACCCACGGATCATGTACGTGTAGGAATTGGTTTCGGGTCAGGTCCAAAACGGGGTATTTTATGCACCTCTAGTTAGAATAGAGCTTGGCAAGTTGGGTTTTTTCATTACCCGGTTCCGAGTTAGGTCAACATAGTCAATAACCGGTTCGGGTGGGAACCAGTTCCGGGTATGGTCGGGTTTTGACCGGTTTTGTCTGGTTTTGATTGGGTAGAGGTGGAACCGGTTCCACTAAGTCTAGTTTGGTTCCATGTCCTAGTACGGTTTCTTTGAGAATCTGAAACCTAGTTCTTACCCAGAGGTCGGGTATACCGCCATCGGGTCGAGTTTAATCCCACGTCTAAGTCAAATTAGTTACTAATCTATAAATTTGTTAGCAATTATAGTGAAAAGTTTTTGATATAAAGAGAATTGTATATGCTATAATTAGACATGGCGTGAATTTCTGACATTACAAGAAAATATAATATAAAGCGATAGAAAATTCGAGATAGGTGAGTTTAGTATAACGAGCTTGGTCGAATACGTGAACATATTTAGCTGAATAGATCGTGTTTGGTTAACCTGCTTGGTTGGTTGGTTAACCAAATCATTAACCAATCCTTTTTTTTTTAAAGAAAATGCTTTATGTCGTGAATTTAATTAGTTAGGTATTTTATGACAAAATTTAAAATTTAGTGAATTGACGTAAGATTTTATAATTAATTTGTTATATTATTTATGTTGGATCATTTATAACTTTTTAAAACCGAATCGATTATACAGTTCAACGAGGGATGAGGTAACACGCATGATTGTTAGAACATTTTAACAAGAAAAACACATTCAACATGTCAAAAAGATTAATGTGACAAACCAATTTTATACACGCCTCAATACAAGACACTTTTATGAAACGAAAAGAAAAGAGACTTGCAAACACAAAACAAATATACAACAATGTGTTAAAACTCATTTCCCCACCTTTTGTGGCTTTTGATCATCAAACAATGTCCTCATGTGGGGCCACCACAACACCTACTGGTGGCCCAGCTGAGGCTATTGCAAAATGTAGCCCCCGCCTTTGACCCGCTTGCAATACAAAAGCAATTTGTGATGCGGCAGCCTCCTGTTACAGTTTTTTGTCTGACAGGTCAAGCAGATACAACACAAAATTCTAGGCTTGTAAAGGAACCGAACAATCACGAAAGAAGCATGTTTGTTCATTTAACATTAATTGAGCAAACGATTGAACATGAACAGTTATACGAATGGGGGTTTTTTGGTCGTTAAGAAAATGAACATGTTCATGTTCGTTTGTGTTTGCTCTTGAACATTATGAATGAACCGCTCATGATTAATTGAGCTAATATAAACGAACATAACTGAGCAAAATCCAGTTAAAAAGAAACGTGAAGAACAATGTTTTGGGCCGAAAAAGTTATTAAAACCAGAGTAAGTTGTAAGGGCCAAAATATTTTAAATGAATTTATTAATGAACGTAGATGAACGAACTTAAACAAACATAAACGAACGTAAACAAACGAACGCTCATGAACAAATGACGCATGTGTTCATGTTCGTTTGTTTAACTAAATGAACAAAAAATTTGTTCAAGTCCATTCATCTATTAAATAAAAACGGTTCACAAACATTCGGTACGTTTAAAAGCCTACAAAACTCAACTAAAACAAAACAAAAGCCACCCTTAGTGTTCCGAGTTGTATTACATTATAATTTATATTATTACTTTTTATTTAAAGAAAGCAAATAAAAAAAATTGTTTTGGGCTTATCAAGATTGCAGCCTATGGTATATCAGGCTCGGTTCAGGTCAAAAAGTCAAACCTGTCTTTGCCTTCGACGTTGCAAGATGTTGATGGCCCAGGCCATAATGTAGCACGGAAGAAGAAACCCAGCAAGCCGAAGCAAGAAAAGCTATAATAAAACATAAACCAAATATTATATATATATATAGGGGAGATTTCAAATGAGAACCCCTTTGAGTTTTAAGAACTTGAAAGAACTCAGTGTAACGATTTTTTTTTTCGATTTTTTTTACACATGCTTAATATATGTAGGTTACATAGACGTAAAAAAATTACAGAATTTTTTACGCACCGAGTCAACTTTTTACACATGTGTAACGGACGTAAAAGTTAGTGTAATCAGTTACATCTTTATTATCTCTCCTACTTTGACTTTTTTGCCAGATTTAATCTCAACCACATATTCCAATCCATTTAATTAAATGTGTGGTCTAGAATGGAGTTCTTAAGTTCTTAAAACTCAACATGGTTCTTAAAAAATTTCTCTCCTATATATATATATAGGGTTAGGTTAGAATAAAAACTCACTTGAGTTGAGAAAACTCTAGAAACTCATCCTCAATCACATGTTTTTAATTAAAGATTAAATCTTGTGTTCCAATAAAAAATGTTAAAGTTAATTTACACTTTCTCTCTCATGAAAACATAAATAAAAACTAGTAAAAAATGTAAAAAAAATAGCAAAACATTTTTTTTGTATGTTTTCGATGTTTTGTATTAAATGTAACAACATATATTACATGTAACAAAAAAAAACGATGTTACATAGGGTTTTCACAACTCAAGCGGGTTTTCATTTTATACCTTGCCTATATATATATATATATATATATATATATAATTTTAATTAAGAAGTAAACCAACTTACAGTCAAGAAAGTAGTTGTATCTTCATCTCCTTCAGATTCTGGCGCAGTTACTGCATGCCTTACCAGCAGGAGTACCATTAACTACAAAAAAAATATAAAATAAAATAAAATAAAATTATAAAGGTGACACATTTAATTTTTTTTCAGCACTATCATTTTTTTTATATAAATATGGATTACAATTAAAACAGCTGAACGACAAAATGCAGCTCCACTGGCGTTTGATGCATTATAATCTTCAAATTCGGCTTCAAGAAAATGACGTTCGGCTTCAGCAATTGCCAAGAGACGCGGGTCGTTTAAATCCATAGGTGTCCCTGATATTTGCCATCCTCCCCTAATAAAAAAAATAATCCTAATAATTTCAATAATTACTAAAAAGAAACAATAAGTCTATTTTTGATGCACACACCTCCGAAAAATCAAGGATTTAGATTATTAAAATCATTGTAATAATATTTACTTTCTAATCATATAAAAACTAATCACTTATATAAGTCTTAAAATGGACATGTTTCTATATATACCCAAAAAAAAGAAAAAAAACATGTAATCCCAAAGATGTTTCGACCCACTTTCAGCCTGCGTGACTAAGGGGTGTTCAAAGTCAGATATCCGGACTTTCGGATATCCGAAAATATGTAAAAGAAAATAATAATTATAAAAAATTTAAAGGACTACAATTAAAAATATTTCGGATATCCGAAATATCCAAGCAATTATCCAAAGTATCAAAAAATTATCTGAAAAATTATCAGAATCCTGAAATATCCGAAAATTATCCAAATTATCCGAAATGTCCAAAAAATTATCCGAAATTTATAATAATATTTTTTATTTATTAATAATTAAAAAATAAATATTTTGGATAGTTCGGATATCTGAACCATCCGAAAAATTTCAAAATCACCATCCGAATCCGAAAATTTGGATATCCGAATTTTTGGATAATTCGGATATTTTTGAACACACCTGTGGCGTGACCTGGCCATATAATTTCTATCAAGGGCAATAATGACTAAGAAAGTTCATACAAAATTAAAAAACAAAAGAATGTATCACCCGATGTCTATAGTAGTCTCTTCCAAGCGTGATATAGGAGGTGGGGCAATATAACCAGGCTGGTAAGGCTGCATTATAGCAATGATAAGTATATACATAAGAATAGCATATTTAAGATTTATCCTAGAGTTGCATGATTTTTAAAAAACTCGACAGCCATTTTGTAAACTTAACGAAGACGTTTAAACTTGTCGAATTAGCTGACACTGCTATATACTTAAATGGCCATTAGAAATTTAAAAAACTGATGAAAATATTTATAAAAAAATAGTAAAAATCTATTATAATGGCAGCTTACTTGGTGGCATATTTCACAAGTGATGTCACCCTTTTCGTTGCACCAATGCTGAACACACTTTCTATGGGCATACTGCATAAACAAAAATATTAATGAGTATGCTAAATGTCAAATAGAAAGACAAGAACATATGAAAGCTTAATGGTGGACAAAAGGATTTTGAACAATAATCTGGATGGGCCGGACTCAATATATATAATTTTTTTTTATGCTGTTGAACGAAAAAGTTGGGTGCGCCGCGGCCCACCTTGGCCCACCCTAAGATCTGCCAATGGGTCAGGCTGTGCTACATGCAAAATGACCAAACAAGAGAAAGCATGCCTTGGCAACCAGCTCATGTTTATACTATTAGCATTTCATACTTTTGGTTTTTTTGCGTCTGAGTCTGTAGAGTTACTTAGTCGAGTCCAACGGGTCATGCATAGTAATGTTATGACCCCAAAATCAATGAGCGTAGATTTTAGAGGCATCGAGTCCAATGGGTCATGCTGTCTTATTATTATTATTATTATTATTATTATTATTATTATTATTCAAAATCAGATAACTCCTTACAAAATGCACATCTAAAACAACAATACACTAACTAACAAGCAATGCAGATTACCTTAAGACTACCGTTGCAGGAACACGGTATCTCTAAAGTATCAACCGAATCTTCCTCTTGGCAAATACGACACTCGGCTGCGTTTAATAAAGGTGCTTCCTCATCATCGTCTGTGGGCCCGTTTTCATCAACTGCACGAGTTGACTCAGTGGGGCCTGCCATCTCCCCTCTCTTTTTTAGGCTTTCCCTCACCTATCAGTTCATATACATAATCAAAGCTTATAAATTTAAGCGTATTGTAAAGATACACAAAACAAATAAAGCTAGAAACGAGCCAAGCTTTTTCGAGCTTGAGCCTGAACCTCAAATAAAGCCTTGTCTAACGACTCTCGTGTATTATTAAGTTTTACCTCTTTTGGAGGTACTAGACAAGCTAGGCACGCTTCGGTATTTTCTAAAAGTATATAAAGATAGTTAAAAACGTATATAAACTAATTAATAAATAATAAATGAGCCGAACCCCAACTTGAAAAATGCTCTTGAAAAATCGACTCACAAGCTGAGCACAAGCTTTCATAAGTCGGAACAAGCCAAAATCAAGCTCGAGCGTGGCTCGTTTACACCCCTGGTTTGTGTTCATTCATTTAAATGAATGGACATGCACAAGAAATTTCGTCCAATTAACTAAATGAACGAACACAAACAGACGTCATGTTCGTTTCCCTAAGGAATGAACAAGAAATTTTGTTCAGTTAGATGTTCATTAATCATTTGCTCGTCCAATAAAACCTTAGCGGACGAACATGAACAAAGCCTTGTTAAGCATGGCATCGCCTGCTACCATATAATCCAAACATATACAAGGGAAATTGGATTCTAATAATCCAAACTTTGCCCCGTTGGCCGGCGCTAATCCCAACTTAAAAAATACACTACAAAAGTCCCAAGTTTCATCCTGTTGACCAGCAACGAGCTTTTCACTAGCACGGCTATATTCCGTTAGTTTTCGCTTACGTGGACCAGCTTACGTCCATGTAAGCTGGTCCATGTCAGCGAAAACTAATGAAATATAGCCGCGCTAGTGAAAAGCTCGTTGTTGGTCAATAGGTTGAAACTTGGGACTGTTATGGTGTATTTTTTAAGTTGGGATTAGCGCCGGCCAATAAGGCAAAGTTTGACAATTTCCGCAAATATAAAAAGGTAAAAAAAAAAAAAAAAGGTTTTATGAATTTCGTAGGTAATATTATTATTATTATTATTATTATTATTATTATTATTATGAATAATAAAGAAAAGATACCTGAGAATGGAGAAGGAAAATAATGTGAGAGGAGAGAATGAGAATGAGATCGATTTGCTTCCTTCCGGCCAATGGAACGGAGGTTTTGGGGGAAACCACCACCGCGTTGATAATATTATTGTTGTCGCAAAATGGTTGATGAAAGAATTTGGGAGAAAATGATACTTCTTCCCTAAATTCACGGACGCCTTCTGTTTCTTTTTAACGGCTCCAACTTTCTTAGCTTTGTCACCAAAATAATTTTATAACATGTTTGACTTAATTCGAGATCGGCTCGTCTTGACTTACTAGAGGTTGAGCAGGTTTCGAGCTCTTTTTTTAAAGCTCGAACTTTGCTCGTGAATTGTTTTTTCAAGCTCGGGTTCGGCTTGAGCTCAACTTGTTTATATTTTATTTTCTTTATTAAACTATATATATGTTTTTAGTTTATTATTTTTTATTTTTTTAATTAATTTTACATATTTTGAGAAAAAGCTTAAACGAGCCTAAGCTTGGCTCAAGCTCGTTTAGTACTTTAAACAAGCCACAGTTCGACTCGAGCTCATTTGTGCAGTGTAAAATTAATATATCGAAGTCCAAAATAGATAAAACTTAAAAATACACAACGCTTGAGCTCGGTTTCGATAACTAAACGAGCTTTATTTGACGCTTAGGCTCGACTCGAGCTCAAAAAAACTCAGCTCGTTTCGAGCTTTTTGTCGATCCGAGCTCGAGTAGCTCGGGTCGTTTGCATCCCTAGTGGAAAGTATTTCAAATCATGAACTTATGCATATATAAAGTTACGTTTCTGGGTATCATGTTTTTCGTCTCTACTGTTTCGAAAGGTATCATGTTTTTCGTCTTGAGATGAACGTTAGGTTACATGAATAATCACAACCAAGATGTTATATGTTTATGAGTTGGAGAAATCATCCAAAGGGTCCGCTGAGGATTTACTACACAGAACTACAGAAGGCGCAGTATTCTGTTCAGTTTATTCATTTGAAGATTCTTTTAGACCAGAAACCGAAAGCCGAACCAAATTTAGGTTGGGTTTTCGATTTTGACAGAAAAACTGAAAAACCACCATTTTATGACAAATTACAATAAAAATTGTAGCAACAATTGCTTGTGATGAAATTATAAGATAACAAATTACTAGACAATTGTCGAAAAAATTATACGATATAAATGAAACCAAAAGGCGTTTTTGTCATTCCAAGTAGGTTTACAAAGTCGAGACGAATGCGATTTTTCAATCTACCAATGCCAATATAACACAAACAAAATCCCTTTACAAAACTGAAGTAATAACGCTAAATTACATCGGTTTCCCACTAAATATATTAGATAATCCCCGAAAACAAACACTCCTATCACATCACCAAACACGTCTCATTCATATCATCCGTTTAATCCAACAGTAACTCATGATTTCATTACCTTGTTCATTCCATTTCATTTCGTCGAAAGACGGGCACTATGATTGTCTACCTACGCGTGTAACTATATATTTCCCTTTTTCTAGATCAAATATCGTCTTTACACTAGGTTTCCTCCATTTTGACACATAATATGCAACTAATAACAAAAGAATGGCAAAGATTAACCCGCTTAAGATTGAATAGTCCATCGCAAATATGGATTTTTGAGGGTATAATTGTCCAACATCTAATTCACTCATTACCTGAAAGATGAAAGCTCCTAACGCCCAATCAAGTGGAATGTTATTCACTTGATTAGCATATAAGATCCTGTTCAAACCACCATCCAATCAGATAAGTTTAATGAATATAAGTTGGATAATATTGCGGTGAGAAAAGTACCTTTTGTCATCAAAAGCAATTCCGAGGCTGTCATGAAGTAAAGCAATAATGTATGCTGAAGAAAAGCAGTAACGATGCAAATCTTCATCGTTAAGTTTCGGGTACTTTGACTTTAACTTTGACCAATCTTCTTCACAGAATTGTTTTCCGGCCACCATGAGCTCAGAAAGAAAAGTTTTTGGTGATAATCCAAAGAACTACAAAAAAAAAGAGTAAATAAAGGAACCAGAAAGATTTTAAAAAAAAATTAAAATATAATAATATAGGAAAATTAGAATAACCTTAGATGTATGGAAAAAATTCTCGGTTGCCAAAAATTTTCCTTGTAGTTTGGGTATGAAAGTTGACCCGATGTAGCATTCGTTATAGGCACACTCCTCTGTTTTCCAGATAAAAAAAAAAGAAAAAGAAAAACTTTAAATATTTATCATCATCATCATCATCATCATCATCATCATCATCATCATCATCGTACTCAGTGTATCCCATCAATAACAAAGCTATGGTAGGGTCTGAGGAGGGTAAGATGTAGACAGCCTTACCTCTACCCTTTAGGAATAGAGAGGCTGCTTCCGGTGAGACCCCCAGCTCAATAGTAGTTTTGCATCAAGCCTTGGACATAAGACACATAACACTCAATCATCGGGGCACCGCCGATTAGTGCATGCACCCTTGTCTTTCGGCTATCAACGCCACCACATGATGCCTGATTAACCTTCCGCCGCTTTTAACGTTATTTTCATGAGATTAGTAAAATAACGTCAAAATTAGTGCAATTTCACTTTCGCCCACCCGAGGGTTCACACATATATACATTATATGCAAGCACCGCTTTTAACGTTATTTTCATGAGATTAGTAAAACTTTAAATATTTATGAAATTCATAAAATAATAATAACAATAATAATTGCACCTTTGCCTTTCTGCAACAATGTTAAGGAAGCAGATCTGCATTCTGAGAAGTTGCCGCTTGCGTGTAGAATTGATAATTGATCATCATTTTTTATTAAAGAATTAGGAGTTGTATTTCCTGTTATTAAGTTGTGTTTGTATCCTCTTGGCGAGCATGGATCCAGGAGTATTTTGCTGCTAAATGATTCTGTAGAAATATAACCTGAAATTAGTTAGATTTCAAATGGGTCGATTTGGTTGTGTTTTATCTCAAACGGGTCAATAAAAACTCCCCCGTACACCGTTTTATTCAAAGCTTAAGCTTATTACTGTTGTGGTATTACTTTTATGATCATAAGTAATGCAGTGATCAATAATAAACCAATGACATGAATAGCAAATTATTTATATTCGTTTACTGTGTTGTTAATATGTTAGACATAAATGGAGACTAACTATGAGACGGATAGTATATGTACCAACCTGGATTTGGAGCTTTTGCCAAGTTTGACCGACGAACCAAGTCAAATGCAACATTCTGCACACAAAGCAAGTAATAACCAACCAAATAGTCAGTTTGAGACCATTTTACACATAAAAAATAGTGGTTACAAAATGCAAAAGTTTTCACCTGACCATACTCAAGCAAACTGTGGCTGTAAAGACTATAACTGACATTTCCAAACTTAACCATCCGTGAAAATTCAGGAGGTATTAGCTCACTCGAGTAAAAGGTTACCTGAAAATTATGACAGAAGATTCTTAGTCACAAATCACATCTAATAACATTCAGTTTTGAGAATTAAAACTCATAATTGCTGAAATTAATGTTCTTTCTTGATATAAACAAAAAAGAAGAAGAATAAAAACCTGAGCAGAAGCACCACCAAGTTCAATTATCCCTGTTGTTTCATGAGGATCACCTCCAAGAGTCCCGAGAGCATAATTAGCCACAACCCATGCATGCACTCCCTCGTCAGACCCTGCAAATTTGTATTAAAGTGTTTTAAAGTCTGATCATACATTTGAACATACATATATTTTCATCATGTTGCTAGATCACTCAAAACATAAACAAAGAAAAGATCTTTCTATACTTGCAAACATCTTTTTAAAATCGTTTCTAAAAATATGAAGGTTAATTAAAATGCATTTATAAACAACAGAGTCGTTACTTCTGACTTAAGTTATCTCCTCACTATTTGGCTTCTACTTTGGCTGGTTCACACTTTCTAATCTTCTCCACACTCTTACAAGTCCCTTCATACTCATGTTGTGACACCACACAGTTCCTGATGATATCTTATAGTCTACACAAGGAAACTAATAATCACTCCTAATGAAGACAAAGTCATTCCCTAACTAAGGTTGACAACTACCAAGCTTATTTAGGTGCAACGCTAGTTTTTCAAAGTGTGTATAATAACTTCAAGGCATAGAACGCTATAGAAGAATATTTATTCTCATAGATCCCTATTGCCATATCCAAGATAAAAATAAAAAACATTTTCAAAACCTTGCTAATTGGATATAGCACAAAGTTAAGAGCCTTACACCCAAAAAAAAATTTTAAGGTCCCATCTCAAAGTGAATATGGTATCCCACAATTTTCATTTAGCTACTATAATAGTAGTTAATAGTTTACATCGAAATAGAAGGCAAACGGGCAACAAGCTGCGCCACTAGCAAACTACAATCTAGATGAATGACATTGATGTTAAGGATGCATGTGTGTGTGCTACATATCATTCAAGGTTGCAAAACAGGTATGCACTGCATGTTGATCTGACAAATTCAACTTAAAAGAGTTATAGGACACCAAGTATATCTCAAATAATAATGTATACTCTCTAGTCACAGTGACTCCTAACACAACAAAAACAAGTTTGAAACAAAGAAATTCGACATACCTGAAATAACCGAAGCCCAATCATCACGAAAAACAAAACCAGAACTCCTCAAAACCTTCCTACAAGCCTCTAAAATCCTCTCCTGCACACTCAAATCCAACATCCTCAACCCGGCAGTCGCCATTAACCTAACCTCTGTTTTCCCCCAATCCTCCTTCAAAATCCTCTTCCTAGCAAACTCCAAAAGCTCCACCACCGACTCACCCGCCCTATCGGGATCCTCCGCAAATGCCGATAACCCTGGGCTAACTCGCATCGAACCTAACCCACTCTCACCACTAAAATCAAACACAGGACCTACATCTGTAACATAATACTCAAACACATGAATCCGACTCCCTGTACTCCCTCCATCAATCACAATACGACACCGCTTCTCAACCGGAGTACGTGAACTCAGATAAAAATAGCATGACGTCACGAACGCTAGAGTAACGAATCCGATAACGAATATATTCGATTTCGTAACCTGAAATATTACGATAAATTAGGTTAAAATAACATGGCGTCACAAATAGGGCTATAAACGAACAGAATCGGACATGAAGCCTTGTTCATGTACGTTTATTTAGCATTAAACTTGTTCACAAACAGAAAATCTTGTTCGTGTCCGTTCGTTAATGAATTGAACTTGTTCACGAAGACACGAACGCAAACAAACATGTATTATTTATGAAAAACAAAATTAAAAAAAAAGGCAACAATCTTAATCCAAAACATTAGGCGTAATCACTTTAATTAAATATAAAGTTAAGCACTTGAGATAATGATAATCATAAACATAATCATCCCCCAATCATAGTTGTTAATAGCAAATAGCGGTAAATAGTGACAAGCTACCGATCCATTACGTAGCGATAGCGAGTGCTATTTGATGTTTAGCGATAACATTCAGAACTTAAAAAAATCAGGGGTTTATTCATTAATTTAAGGTTTCTGATGCAATTAGTGTAAATTACAGCTGCTTGGTTGATTACAATGCCTGAAAGTTCGGATTCTAGTATTTAAAAAAAAAACTAGTTCACTCTTTCGATGATCCACCACTACGCTATTCGCTATAGCCCTCACTATCATTGCTATTAACAAATATGCCCCCAATCAGCGGTTTTATTGCGACTATGTCAAGGAGGCACAAGTTAGATTTGTTGTTAGTTAAAGCAAGACTTTATAAAACAAACTGAACATAAACAACATAATTTAAATGTTAGGTTGGTTATTAAAAAGAACGGGTTAAAGTTATTCTACACAATCTCCTAAAAATCTAGGAAGTGTACAAAGACACAATGGATCGCAAAATATAACACAATGATGAAAATAAACAAAAAACACAATGATCTAAACAAAAATTCTAAAACCTACAGGCTAAAAATCTAAAAGTGAAAACCTAAAATCTAATATCGTAGAGTTTGACAAGACGGTTCCAATGGCGGTAGTTTTAGTTAAATCGGAGTCCGTACGATGCCCTAAAACTATGTATTTGAACCTAACCATTATAATTATAAAAATATAAAACAAGCCTTTAACTAACAAACATAAACAAATGAATGTAAATGAACAAATCGATAACGAGTAAGAGATTGAAAAGCAAAAACTTAAAATCTAATATCGTAGAGCTCGACGAGATGGTTCCAATGCCAGTAATTGAGTTCAATCGAAGTTCGTATGATGCCCTAAAACTATGCATTTGAGCCTAACCATTATAAAAATATATAAAGCAAACCTTTAACTAACGAACATAAACAAACGAATTCCGAAAGCAATTGAAAAGCAATCCAATTCTAAAATCGAAAAGCAAAAACCTAAAATCTAATGCCCGTAGTTTGAGTTCAATCGGAGTCCGTATTATACCCTAAAACTATGTATTTGAACCTAACCATTACTATAAAATATAAAGCAAACCTTTAACTAATGAAACGAACTTAAACGTAAACGAACAAATCGATAACCTGAGATTGAGGTTTTGGAGTCCTGGAGAAGAGATTGGTAGATCGGAGTGATGAATTAGGTCGAAACTTAGCCGCCTTCATTGAATTATTATTATTATTATTATTATTATTATTATTATTATTATTATTATTATTATTATTATTATTATTATCTATTTCAGGAGGACTGTCCACTGATGATGCCTTAGGAGCATTCGATCTTCGCATCCAAATCAATTATAATAATAATAATAATAATAATAATAATAAAAGAATCATGTGATCTCAGTAGTAGTTAGTTAAGTGTGTGTGTGTGTGTGTGTGTAGGTTAGAAGAAGTGAGATGAGAAAGTGTGATCGGCGACGGAGATTGGCCGGTTCTCTCGATCTCCGGTGAGTGATCGACGGTGGATTGGTGGGTGAATCGAATCGAGGGTTTGATAATTGATTGATTATTGAACCCTTGTTTAGTTGGTGTTCTCTTTTGACGATAGTAGAGGTGCGCTAACCGGTTTTGGATGAAAAACCAAATCTCGTTCGGTTTGATCAACAAAAGTCAAAACCGGTATATTTTCTTTCGGTTCGGGTTGTAATCGGTTTCTTGACCAAGTTACAATCGGTTTCGGTCTAGGTTTTGATCGGTTTCGGTTCGGGTTTTGACCGGTTTCGGTTCAGTTCGGTTTCGGTTCAATTTTCGGGTTGGTTTGGTTAACCGACTTACTTGCCCACCTCTAGCACCCACACCACAACGCAAGGGTTGTAGAAAGGTTGTGGGTCTCGTGACTCCCGTTCGTCTTATAAGGCAGACAACAAACGAGGAGGTGAAGGATGGGATGAATTGTGGCGGTGTGTCTGGTGAGGAGGGTTCGACACTGCAAACGTGAGAGGAAGGACGAGAACCCCCCCCCCCTCTCTCACACACACACATATATACACACACGCATACAGACACATACATTATATGTACGATTTGATAGGGTTTATGGAGGTTTGGTGATGTAGAAGAAATTGAGGTTTATGGACGTCTAGCGTGAGCGTTGTGGATGCTCTTACTTGGTTTAGTGTTAAAAGCTATAAAATAATTTAAAAAAAAATAATAAATGTTAAAACCAACTATATTTGAGTTTGGGGTGTGTGTGGGTCAAGGATCGTTTCAGTTTTACATTTGGGTGTTAAATGTTTGGGTTTGAAAAAATTAACCGAAAACAAGGAAAAATTTTCACCTAATTTTTTTTAACTACTTACTAATAAATGCTTAAATTGATAATTTTGGTTTTGTTTTATCAAAGAATTTGGTTTCAGTTTATTCTGAAATTGTAGCCGAGTGAAAGACATTCTCTTGAACACTCAAAGATCCTCGAGCCCCATGGAGTCATCAAACCTTTTATTTTGTTCATTCCGTTTTATGTTAGCCTTAAAGAAAGTTCGGATAATCAATAGTAAAATATTCAAATATAACGCATAAGACGCTCAATATATAAAATATAACGCAAACTTTTTTACTTTGAATGAGCATAAAAAAGCATATTAAAAGATCCGGTCTTGACCTTTTCATAGCTAATAGACCGGGCATAATCGAATAACCAGTTAAACCAGCAAACCGCTAGAACACTTAATGTTTAAACCAAAGGAAATCAAAATAATAGTGGAAAAGTACTATCATTCATATTGAACCATCTCAATAATACAACAAATCAATCAAATATGTTAAAGAGCAAAACATGCATTCTCCTTGTCTTTCAACATATCCAATTTAGGTCATTCCTACAAACTCAGAGATTACTACAAAACTCTAAGGTCCTGTTCGTTTCAAGGATTTAAAAGGAATTCTAAGGAATGTGATTTTAAATCCCATGAATTGATATGTTCGTTTCATTAAATGAAAGAATGGGAATGGAAACTAAATCCCATCAAATCCCACATTTCGTGGGATTTTAAAATCCCACCTATTTTATAAGGATTGTTATGAAAAATAAAAACCCCTCAAAAAAAATTCAAAAAAATTATTAAAAAATCATAACTCAAAATATAAATAAAAAACAAAAAAATGTAAAAAACGTTTCCGCCGTTTCCCTGGTTCTTCAAAAAAAAAAACGGAGAATGAAGAAGATTCCAATTCCAATACATATTAACCAACCAAACACATGATAGGGATTATCAAACATTCCAATTCCAATTCCAAATCCAAATCCAATTCTAATTCCAAATCCTTTAAAAAATGTCCGTGAAACGAATACGCCCTAAAAGTACAACATGGGAAAGATTCCAACAAACATAATATGTTTGGCATTTATAACTCGAGATTTAGGGCACGTTTGGGATAGAGTTTGAAAACAACTTATTGGCTTATCGGTTTTTTCAAAAAGCCAATACGTTTTAAAAATGTTTAGCATTCACAAAAGTCTTTTTTACTCTGGGAAAAGAAGTTCACGACCCGACTTTCATCTTTGTAGTTAGGCTATACTTCTTGGAAATGGAAAGTCGGGGGCCCGGGGGGGTTCCATACAATTCGAGCCTTTTTTTTTTCACGGCCCGGCCTTCATCCCTGTAGTCAGGCCAGACTTCTTGGAAATGGAAAGTCGGGGGGGGGGGGGGGGGTTCATACCATTCGAGCCTTTTTGCCCATTCCAATCTTGTCTAATTTTGGTAACTCCCCCTTCACCACGAGCATACCAATCTTATTGGAACTTGAAAGAGAAGTGAATTTGTGCTGCTTGATAAGGTTAAAAAGATACTTTCTAAAAGCTAAACGTTGGCTTTTTGAAAAAACCAATAAGTTAATAAGTTGTTTTCAAACTCAATCTCAAACATGCCCTTAGTCCGACATCATAGTTTGTACATACCAACAAAAGTTATCTACATTCCCAAGTGATTATGTCATGAATGTCTAGAAGGGTTGTTTTGCATATGATTGATCCTCAAACTAGGTTCATCCTGCAAATAATATTATCAATATCAAGATTAAAAATTTAGACAAAACTTTATTAATAAATTATAAAAACCAACTTTTGACCGTTTTTCGTGTATTTCTAGTCACTAACCTGCAAACTATAACTGAAACTTGACGGTCTAAAATCCAAATGCCCCTACATAGATACAAATGAATATTTCATATTATAGGATAACAAAACAATGATCTCAACAATAATAAAGTTTATATATATATATATATATATATATATATATGTTTCTAAGTAGTTAACATTTACATACCAGACCATGTATGCTTTGTTGAGCCTCAAAAAAACCATCATGAGTTGGTGCTAATGAATTTAACTGGCCCTATATAAAAAATTAAAAAAAATTAAAAATCAAAATAAAATAAAAACTAATAAGTACAAAATAAAATATGCCAATTTTGATCAATTTACATTATTACATACCAGTCCCTGCATGCTTTGTTGATTAACATAATAACCATCATGAGGCGGTTCCATCAAGTTTAACTGCAGTTAAACACATATTTTAAAATATTACAATTTCAACTAAAACCTATTTAACTGACAATAATAATAATAATAATAATAATCATAATAATCATAATCATCATCATCATAATAATAATAATAATACCAGTCCTTGCACATTTGGTTGTGTCCCATAATATCCATGAAGAGTTATTCCATCTGAGCTCATACTTTCCTATAAGCAAAGACAATTTAGGTTAAAGATTTAATTAATTTAAACATAAAACCTATAAAAACAGGATTAAAATTAGCAACAAAACTAACCATTTGCTGCAAGCTGTCTCGAGCTTCAAGCATTACAGGTTCAGGTTCTAATTGTGCCTATGCAATTTAAAAAAAAAAACGTTATTAAAAATATATAAATTATACACGAAAAACATGCATACATTAGCGAAAAAGATTCCCGACGCTAACCTTTCTTTTCTTAGTAGCACTCTTTCTTTTACTCGTTTTTATGGAAATGCCTCCTAAATTCTCATCTTCCACGTCGCGGAACGAAATTGCATTGTTACTAGATTCTTTATTATTCACATTTACACATGTTTTCAAAGCTTCAACAAGTGTACGAAACGCGATATCATAACTTTCTTCAGATAAAGATCCTTCTTCACCTAACTGAATCGCGTGTTTGCATAAATCGTTGTATAGTTGCACGCGCGTTTGCAGCCGTTCATCTAACTCACCATCGGTTTGATTACTGTTCTTTGCATCTTTAGTCCACCGTTTCAAAATATAACGAGACGGAATATTCGGAAGCCCGCACATTTGCAACACGATTAACGCGTGTCTGCAAAGAAAACCTTTGTATTCAAACAGAAGACACGAACACCAAATCTCGGACCTTGTCTTGTGCCATGTCACCATAAAGCTTTCGGCTTTATCAGAGTCTTTGACCGTGCAGACCGTGGTCAACTCGTCTTCCCGTTCTGGTTTAGGAAAACATCCACTCATCCCCAATGTCTCAATTTGGAATTTCTTGAAAATCGTGTGCGTGTAAACCGATGACATTTGTTTTTCCCACGGTGATGGGGCTTTCAAAGCCGGTTGTTTATGCCACGTGTCAAAGTCGGCAATAGCTTCTTCTTGATAACGGTTTTCAAGAATCGACCCGTATAGTCTAACAAACTCTTTAAGAGTAACTTTCTTGTGAATATACTTATCAAAGAACGAATTTACACTTTCGGCCCGTTGGGTAGTAGACATTCCCGCCAAAAAGGCATCTTTCATAAAAGCCGGGACCCATTTTTCTCTATCTTCATATAAAGAACGAAACCACTCGTTTTCGTGAAGCTCGAATTGACCAACCAACTTAAACCACTTCAAATCGAATTGCTCGTCAGTCAGTGATTTGAATATAACCTTATTAAACTTAGACATGAACTTATCGTTCCGTCTGAAAATATGCGCAAGATTCTCGGGAATCTTTTCAAGAATACTCCAAAGAGAGAAACAATGTCGGGAATTTGGAAACACTTCAACTGTGGCCATTTCTAAAGCTTTCCCTTGATCGGTTATTATCAAGTCCGGAGCTTTTTCAATCCCGCCCATTGCTCTAAGCCACATTTTCATTAACCAAACATATGTTGACTTTGACTCGTCTGCAATCAACCCGCACCCGAGTAATATAGCTTGAAAATGATGATTGACACCGACAAACAAAGCAAACGGCATCTTATCATTGCTTCTAACATAACTTATATCAAAAGAAACCACGTCGTTAAAGTAAATGTAATCTTTTTGGCTTTTGGCATCGACCCAAAACAAATTTCTTAACCGTTGATCTTCGTTTAAATCAATCGCGTAAAAAAAGTCAGGGTTTTCTTTCTTGAAATGCATTAAATGCTCGAGTATAACTTGACCATCACCTTCTTCAAGCGACAAGTAACGCCCTTGGTCAAAGTTGTAGTTTACGTCTTCCCTTAAAAAGTCAACACTATTATTCCCGAGCGATTGTCTCGACATCTGCACATACATTTTCTTCGTTCTTTCGCTAACCGCATATAGAATATTGATATTGTTCTTCTCGGCTAACTTTATATTCTTATGAATTCTAAAATGATACGCTAAAGCCGGTAAAAGCTCGTGATTATGATCTTTTATAAATTCATGAATATACCATTTCCCGTCTTTTCTCCTTTTAACATGCATGCTTGCTTTACAGTTGGTTTTCTTGACACTCGGGCGTCTGTGGGTCCCGCCATCAGATTCCGGTGTGACGCCGTATCTTGAACACGCGAATTTAGCATCGATGAATTCTTTTGACTTTTTGGACCGGCGGCTGTTTTTTATCGACGTCGTGAATCCCATAGATTTTGCATATTCTTGGTAAAATGAATATGCGGCTTCATGAGATTCAAACTCAATACCATCATGTAACTCGTAATCTTTATCTCCTTCAACATTAGCCACGTTTCTTGCGGGTGAGGTAACAATTTGACCATCTTTGTCACTTCCTTCATCAACTGTATCAGGTATGTTTGTACTCATAGCTTCACCTGTTTATTATATCAAACTGTAAATCTGACATGTGCACTGGAATCAAGTTTTTCATGATATATATAAAAAGCTCGGCTTGTTTAGAGCTTTTTATCGATACGATCTCGAGTAGCTCGGTAGTGATTTGGCTCGTTTGCACCCTTAGTGGAACTTAAGTGTGCAGACCCAACTTCCAAGCTGACACCTCTCAGAGGACATGTTAAAAGTGTTGATTAGAATGATATTATAGCATCTTTTTTAATTTATATATATATTAGAATGATATTATAGCATCTTTTTTAATTATATATATAAATTAAAAAAGATGCTATAATATCATTCTAATCAACACTTTTAACATGTCCTCTGAGAGGTGTCAGCTTGGAAGTTGGGTCTGCACACTTAAGTTCCACTAAGGGTGCAAACGAGCCAAATCACTACCGAGCTACTCGAGATCGTATCGATAAAAAGCTCTAAACAAGCCGAGCTTTTCCGAGCTCGAATCGAGCCCGAGCCTCAAATAAAGCACGCTTGGTTATCGAGCATTGTCCAGATCCTTGTATGGGAAGCTCGTTTAGGCTCATTGAGCCTTCACGAGCCTTTTGTATGTTAAAGTTTTACCTCATTTGGACTTCTATGCATTAAATTCACACTGCACAACCATGCTTAGGGTTGTTTAAGGTTTTCCTCAAAATATATAAAAACAATTTTAAACATGTATATTTAGCGTATTAAATAACAAACAAGCCGATCTCGAGCTTTAGAAAAAGAGCTCGAAACAAGCCGAGCTCAAGCTCTTTTAAGTAAAAACGAGCCAAGCTCAGTCTCAGCACTCATTTATGCCCCTAGTTTCCACTAGGGATGAGCGTTTTTGGTACTGATTCGGTACCAAGTTTTGAGTTTTCGGTACCGGTACGGGTATGGCTCAGTATGGTACCAGTATTTCCTGAATTTTGCACAAAATACTGGTACCCTACCGGTACCAAACCGAACATTTCAGTACTTGTACCGATACCAAATATTTACAAATTTTGGGATCGGGATCAGTACCTGTCGGTCCCGAGCTCATCCTATTCCCATATTCATGGTTAACCAGCCATAACCGACACACCACAACCTTCAAAACCGATTAACCGAAACCACCACACCATAACCAATCAGTTATAATTATGGTTTTGGGCAAAACCCGACCCAAAACCGACCCATGCACACCTCTAAACTCAAGCATTTTAAAACTAACAAATCCCTAATTCAAATTCATACATCTTTCAAGATTAACAAAAACCCATAAGCACCAAGAAAATTAAACACAATAAAGATACCTTTTTTGGCCACAAGAAACAGTTAAAGCACCAAGCTTTCAACCTGCAATGACCTCAGATCAAATACCCAATTGCCCATTAGCAAACCCTAATGAACGATTGTGTTTTTATGATTGAATGATTAGCAAATTGATGATGTGGGTTTATCGGATTCGGTGTTGATCGGTAAGAAAGTTAGAGAATTTATGGGTGGAGGATGAAATTGGTTGTAACCAAGTCGAGCCCGAGTTCGAGTAGGCGTGAGTTTGGGTTGTTTTAACTTACGATAGCTTAAACTCGACCTTTTTACGTTTTTTTTTCTAAAGCTTGAGTCTGACTAGTTTGAAACCTTTTTTCTCCTAACGCTTGAGTTTGACTAATGAGTCGTATTTTAAAGCCTGAGTTCCTTTGCTTCTTAAAAAATTATAAACAAATTATTTTTTTTCAAGAATTTGTAAAGTAATGTTTTTTGTTATTTTATATGATCATAGCTAAAAGGGCTTTTGCTTTCAAATTTAGCATGCTAAAACGAATTTTGTTAGGGATGAGCTTGGTATTATAGAAGTGTGGTTCAAATTTTTTTGATCTAAATTTTCTCAAACTTGATACCAATGTCGGTGCCCTAAATGCTCGTTCGGTACCATTACCATAGGCAAAAGTTCTACTGATACTCATCTTGGTTCAGTACCATCTCTTTATATGCAACATTTGTTGTTTTATCACAAGTATTTTCATTGTCATCCAATGTTAACAGTTTTAAACCACGTATGCTGGCTACCCTGAATAATACAATATATAGTGTCAATGGAAAAAAGCAGAACATCGAATGAACAAATCAACTTTGGAAAAATATTGTTTTTGGTTATTTTATACTTGTTAAGTTTCATATTTATAGTCAATTGATCTTCAATCAATATTTTAGTTTTAATTTTCTGACTATTTTATAGCCAAATTGTTAAAATGGTTTTGACACATAATTCATAGATAACTAGGATGAATGAAATGAGAGATTAGAAGATTATGAAGGAAAACTGACTATTTTATAACACAATTGTCAAAATGATTTTGACACATGACTCGTGGATAGTTAGGATAAATGAGATGAGTGCTTAGAAGATTATGAAGAAAAATTGACTATTTTATAACTTAATTGTCAAAATGGTTTTGACACGTGACCTGTAGATAGCTAGGATGAATGAGATGAGAGATTAAAATATTATGAAAGAAATTTATGATATAATTGAATGTGATATTGACACGTAAGTTTTATTATTTTTCTTTATTACCAGAGTAATATAAGATAAGATGTGGTTTTATTAACTCGAATACCCTATAATCTCTTTTGACCTTTTATGGCTTGTAATTAAGTATTTTTGAAAATTAATTTTATAACTTATAATTAAATGCAAAATTGGAATTAAACAATCTTAATTTAAGAGTATTAACAAATAACAATCTCAACTAACGAGTTGATTGCTAATGGTTTTATCTTTTAACATATTTGTTCCCAACAAACCACGATTAACGGAAGCTTAACTCTGTTAATATGATGATGACGTGTCATGTTCCGTCCATCCTTGTAGATGCATATCTTAGGATGTGTTCTTTTTAGAGCTACTTTATACTGAAAACTAATTGATGATTTAATAAGATATCAGATAGGTGATTGTGCAAATGTTTTTATACAGATACAAATGCATTATGTGGTTATAACAATTATTAACATATTGCATTACGTGTTACCACAATTATTAACATATTTCTTGATTCTGATTTGAGCACTTCCCTATCTTTTAAAAATAAATTTATAGTGATTTCTAATATAGCTTTTTAGAGAAGATAAAATACTTCACACTTTTGACTTGTATAAATAAATTTCAAACACAATTTTTAATTTAGTTTTTATTAGCTGTGATTTTGTATTTTACTTGTTATATACAAATATTTGAACAACTTATACTTTGGTATTGTTGACTATCATTATGTTGATTAATATTTTTTGAAAAAGAAATCACAAGTTAATAAAATTATTTTGTAACTCATTTACTACAATACAATGTGTACAAACATCATTATGTTAATTAATATATAAAAATAAATTATAAGCTATTAAAGTAATCTTATTTTCAAGTAACTCATTTACTACCATAAACTTGCATGTCTAGCTAGCTTGTGAACCCTTGTAAAACCAATGGAGTTTGTTTGCCACGCCAACAAACTTGCATGTCTGGCTAGCTCGTTTGCCACCATGACAAACTTGTCGAATTCACTTGCCACACCATCAAACTTGTCGAGTTCGTTTGTCACACTATCAACTCTAAAACTCTCATTAGAATCCGCATAGAAGTTCAACTAGCTAGTTTCAGAAAACCTGTAGAAGTACTGGTTTTCTTCACAAACAACCTAGTAATACAAAAACTCGGGTATGCTTGTCATGTGGGTTCATCGCAAACCTACTAATACAAAGGTTGATAGCCGGTGGCTCAATGCAAACCTACTTGACAGGTAGCAGTAGCCATCATTTACTTCACATAACCGCGGTAATCTAGCTAGTCAGAGGTTCTCCATTGCAACTCCACCAGAAGTTCACCATCAGTTTCATACCCACTATCCCAAAGAACACAATACTTAAAGATGCGTCTTTTCTTCACAACATCAGCTAAGCTTATAGTAGTATAGCCCAAACATTCTTCCTGACCAAACAGACATTAACATATTAATATCAAATACTAGACAGAATATATTACTTAGGGTGTTTTATAATCATCTATATCATAATTGGAAGGCAATTTAATTATGTTTCATTTGTACTTATCCTCGTATTTTGTATACATATCTACATTTTTTCTTCTCTTGCGCCATATGACGCAATACATCATCTCAAGCGCCAACATCAGTCTAAGACAAGAATATCCTACCCAACCTTAAACTCCTATGCCACCATTTTTCCATTCTTTGTCCTCTCACACCCAAAAGATTAAGTGATAATTTCACAAATTCCATGGCTATTTTGGTAATTTTTTTAGTCAACATTGCTAATACGGTGTTTGTTAGGATTAATGCACACACGAAACTGAACACACACACGGAAGCAATAAACGAATACGAGGATTTAACGTGATTCGGTCTAAACTGACCTACGTCAATGGGTGTCAACTGGGTATTCTTTATTGAGTGACAAATGATTACAAGTACATAGCATGACATATATAGAGAAACAACTACTAGGTTTGCATCTTATTAAACAATAAATCTAAACCGGGCCGGGCTTAGGTCTGGCCACCCTACACCCATCTGTTCTTTGAACTTCAAATAATAAACCGGGCCTAAACAAAAGGCCTATGAACCCAACAGTGTTATTCCTAATAATAAATTATAGCTTATGAGGTTTTCATTATCTTATATCAAAAACCTAATTTTTCATGACAGAAGTTAATGGATCCGTCATACCTTTGGATGAACCAGTTCGTCCAACGGAGTACTAATTACCGTCAAATGTATTTTGTCGTTCCTTGGTGGCTTTTCTACCATAAATACGAACTCTTCTCCCCATATCGGATCACAAGTATTCCTTATCAACTGTAAAAAAAAAAAGAAAAACAAACTCAAACCCAAAAATGTAAAATAACGAACGAATTTGATTTAACAGTACCAAACTTGATTAATGAGACGACGAACCATGCCTTTCCTTAGATCTCCTTGAAAAAGAAGTGAAACATATGGATTGTTGTGATGTTTTCTTTCTAGAGATGTGCCTTCATGGATTATAACGACAAGCAATCCTACAACCCCAACAGGAGCCTTTTGTAGTGGACACACATCATCAAAAGTAGTGTAATATTCGAACGGTTTGTATACCAACTCAACCATTATCTTGCCTTGTGACTGACCCATATGTTGGATATAATGAGTTTGAACGCGTAGCTTATCTGGAGTAAGACGACTCAAATCCACGTCGGTCATCCCCACAATATCATGCAACTTTTCCTACAAATCAAGCGTGTAACTTCTCATGTCATCCTAAATAACAATCCAAATCAAAGGGATTTCAACGTCCATACTATCGTTTATCGCCGTATAAAGTTCTTTATATGGCTATAAATAAACCCCTTTGATCCACAATCAACAACATTCTCATATTGTTATATTGCATATGACATATGTAAACATATATATAATGTTCATTTATAATCAACTAGGTTATTACTCGGCGCGTTGCGCCGGGGCGCTGGGCAGTTCTGTGTTGGTTGCACTCGAGCATCGTTTCCGTAAGTTGACGTGAATTCGGTTGGTATCGGCAACGTTCTTTACGGTATCAAAACTAAACCAAAAAAACAATTCCTCAAACTAATGTATTTAAAACAAATTAAAAACCAAAACACCACACCACGTTACTTTTTCATCGCTTGATTAAGTATGAAATCTATAAATACAAAGATCCATTTCTATTTAAAAAATTAAAAAAAAATAGCTTCAAGAAGGTTTGAACTCAGAACTTGCAAGTTGCAACAAAACAACACCACAACAGCATCTTCCTTTTTTGTTACATTAATTTCTTTCAAATGAACAAATCCTAAAAAAAAAAATCTTTCTTTTTTGTTACATTAATTTCTTTCAAATGAACAAATCCTAAAAAAAAAAAAAACCAAACCCTTGCAAAGACTTGAACTCAAGTCCTGTAACTTAGAAAGTTGGAGCCATAAACAAAACCAACCCACCAGCCTTTGCTTTTGAAACCTCTTTTAGTTCTAAATCAATAAATTGTAAAATAGATTTAGAAAATTAAAAAAAAAAACTTAGTGGCTGCTATTGGACCACAATCTTTGTTACTGTAGCTATAGGTTTCCATTTATTTATATATAGTATAATAATATATTGGACACTCAGAAAATAAAAATCATATAAAGCCATCTGCTAATAAAGGAATGAGAGAGAGAAAATGTGATGGTTACGTAATCACATTCATAGGACTAAATACAAGTGTATTATACACGCCATCACACTTGTTATCGTTTGTGAAATGAACACCCAAGGGGTATTCATTTCATAACCAAATTAAATATATGTTGAGAGTGCGAAAACCAAATAACGTTATGTACGTAGTGCTTTGAATGTGATACATAGAATATCTTTTATGCATTATCTGCAAATGCCGGTGCAATTGCTGATATGATACGTTAGAATATATAATTTAGAATCAAGCAACATAAAATTCAAAGACATCAAGATAATAACTAGAAGTTGAGTTGAAGTTTAAGTCTGACTTTTGGATTTAAACTATAATAAGTTTATTGGTTGGTTTACTTAAATATAAGTTTATTAATATTTGTATAGAGTTAAGACTAGTTATGTCTAGTACTAGTATAATAAAGTGTTACATTTATAGTTATACTTATACTTGTCCAGTCGAGTTTAATCAATAAAGAAAATAATCAAAGTATCTTCCTTCAAATTTGAGTGTTTTCATATATTTTCAGTTCGATAACACAAGACACGATTACTTGTTTAAATCCCAGAACAGAAAAACATACCGATGCAATATTCTGAACCCAGATCTCTAGAAATTGAGCTTTAGGATCCTCAACGTGAAGAGTGAATTCTTCATTCCAATCAGGATTCATGTTCATGTGCTTCACGCTCGTTTTCTTCATGGATGTAACAGTACCTGTGTTAAGTTTTAGTATCACGTAAGGATTAATATTATTTGTCTTTTTAAGATTCCTTCCTCGTAGAACTTTAACATACAGCATTCCACCACCACCACGACCATCTGCACCCTATATTAATTAATCAATACTTATTGTATACAACTTTGAATATGCACAAAATGGTCATTGTCACATCAAAACTCACAGATTTTCAGTTTTATTTAAAATAGTTACAACTTTTTCCACTCAATTATGATCAGCTTTTGTAAATTTTAAAAATAGTTACAATTATTACCCTTAATCTTTTAGTCACATATTACTTATATTTTCACTTTTAACCCCCCCCCCGATTTTTAAACGTTAACAACTCTTTCATATGTTAATATATACATATAAATGAAACCCCTAAAATCCTACGTATCGCGATGTGATCGCTTCCCCCTTTTATGGAAGCCACCAGATTACTTGATTTTTAAATAGAGGTCTCTAATTGATTTAACTCAAATTCATGGGTATGGGTATGGGTCTTACCAAAACCAGATAGCTCTTAAACGGGTTATAACATCTCATTAAATTAAAAATTAATCTTACCAATTATTTGATATGAAAAATCCTATAAAATAGGGATATACTAAAATATAATATCCAATTTAAAAAGAAAAAGATATTATTTATAATTAATAAACAATTTTATAGTAAAAAACATAAGCGGGTCATGGCGTCACCAAATCCAGATAGCTTTTGAACGAGTTATAACATATCATTTATTTATGAAACTCTTTCGTTATCAAACCCTAAGTATATTATTAACTTTCTTACAATAAAGAAAATTAAAATCTAAAAAATAAATATTGAAAAACAAAAAATGTAAAACAACCATTTTCTCAAGCCATCAGATTGCTTTATTTGTAAATGAAGGCTTCTCACCCATTTGACCTGAATTCACGGGTAAAGGTCTCACCAAACTCAGATAGCTCTTAAACGGATTATAACATCTCATTATATTAAAAATTAATCTCATCAAATATTTGATATGAAAATCCTATAAAATAGGGATATACTAAAAATTAATATCCTATTTTATTTAAAAAAAGATATTATTTATAATTAAGAAACAATTTTATAATAAAGAAAATAAACGGGTAATGGGTATCACCAAACCCAGATAGCTTTTAAACCGGATTATAACATATCATTCATTTGTGAAACCATTTTATCATCAAACCTCAAGTATATTAATTATTAACTTTCTTACAATAAATAAAATTAAAATCCACACACACACACACACACACATATATATATATATATATTAAAAACGAATAATGTAAAACAACCCCCGTAATACAGGGGATAAAATCTAGTGTGTGTGTATATTAAAGTTGTAACATAAAAACGAGCATATTTTTCTCTTTAATTTGAGTATGGACTGCTATAGTTTTTTTTACTTAAAAAAACATTTTACGTAGGTTGTTTGCGGTACGGTTTTGATAGTTTTCAAATTAAACTGAGAACCAAACTGTTAGCATCGATTTTATGTCGTTGGAAACCAAAACCGTACCTTTGAAAATTGAAAACGATAGGCTAAAAGCTAGAGAAAAAAATCAATCGTGAAATCAAACCAATGACCGGTTTGAAAGGTTTTACGGTTTCAAACCAAATAATGAACACCCATAAATTTGTTACGTGATTACCAAGTCTGTGTTTCCCGCTGCATCATGGGGCATCCGTGTAGTATATACGTAATGCATGTATTAAAACAATAAGAGGTTAACTGAAAGTATTAATATAAGTCCATTTCACAATGGACCTTAAAAAAAATTTTTAAGTAACTTAAGCCTAATTGGTTTCAGACTTCAAGTCATAAGTCAATGAACTTGAGGGATCAATATTTACAATAGGTATTGTCTTTGCTCGCAGATTAGGCTAGTCTATATAAACCAAGTCATAGTTACGTATTATAGAACGTGTGAAATGCAACCGAGTTAGGGTTCATAAAAAAGGAACACGAGAGACGCAGCCGAGTTAGGGTTCATCAAAAGCAAAACCAAATTAGGGTTTGAGAGTTGTAATCAGTTTTTTGAGTTGTATTTTCTGATTAGTATAAACAAGAGTTGGTCTATTAGTTCTTGTTTGTTTATCGACCAGGACTTGATAATATATATTTAATTCATTATTTGAGGTCTGAATTAAGCTAAGTCTTAAGCCCAAAACAAATATTATTTATAAGGGTCAACCTTTTGTTACTCCTGTGGGATATCCGAAATCTTGAAGACGACCCTGTTTATCGTAACAATTTTATATTCGTGCATCTAATCCACTTTAATTCATGAAACACACAACTTACTTGATATTTAAATGTAGTTTCAAGTGCTGTAACGACCTCGATCATCGATGGACGATCTTCACGGGCTTTGCTTAGGCATTGATAAGCTATTTTGATAAACTCCTTCAACGAATAAGGATTTATTTCATCCTTCATATCATTGCAAATAATATCACTAATAGTGTTCAATCTGTAGCATTCTCGTACCAATCCTACTAAAGGCCTCTCGTCTTTGTTATTGGTGATACACAACCTCCCGCACAAAACTTCAAACAATACAACACCGAAAGAATAGACATCTGACTCTTTGGTTAACAGCCCGGTCTCTACATAAAGTGGGTCACAATACCCAAATGTGCCAACCGCGTTGGAGATAAGAAAAGTAAACTTCTTATTGGCAGGACCAAATTTAGAGAGTCCAAAATCTGAGATCTTAGCGTTCCAATTTTCATCTAATAGGATGTTGGAACTTTTAATATCTCGGTGCAATACTCTAAGTTGAATGTCTGTGATGCTCTGAAGGTATGCTAGTCCACGAGCCACGCCTATACATATCTTAAGACGTCGAACCCATGACAGATCTTTGCTATTAAGATACAAGTCAAGACTTCTTTTAGATACATACTCATAAACGAGGATCTTCTCGTCACGATCATCACAATATCCTAAAAGAGAGACTATATTATCATGCGTATACAAGGAAAGGACCATGATCTCCTTCCAAAACTCAGGATCTCCTTGCCCACATGAGCGATTCAAACGCTTCAAAGCAACCATAGTCTCCCCCTTGGAATCAAGGAAAAGTTTTCCGTAATAAACTTTCCCGAATCCTCCTCTACCAATGCAATTTTCATCAGCAAAGTTGTTGGTTGCTATTTTTAGAGCCTCTAACCGTAGTTTGAGATGCTCAAATTGTTTCATGTGAGCCATTATTTTGATGGTAGAATGGAAAACTATGAGCTCCAAGACAGTTTTAGCTTGAAGGGGTAATTAATTAGTTAAATTGGCCGGCCATAGCTAGACAAATCTTATATCTTATATTCCAAAATATATAATAATCCATCGTTCACCTGAATGATTTCTCCGAACCGGTCCATATGATTGCAATGTTTTCTTTATTTTATTTAATGTGTCACTTATTTTCCTTTTGTAGTTAGTGTATAACATGGTTTCTCTATACTTTCTTATAAAGTTTTAATAAACTTATAAACCCAATCGTAAATCTTAATCTTAAATATATAAAAACGAACTTTTAATAGTTTTTTGGTTGCTCTCTATATTTTTTCGAGCCACTTGATTGCTTTATTTGTAAATGGAGGCTTTTCATGCATTTGACTCGAATTTACGGGTATGGGTCTCACTAAACCTAGATAATCCTTAAATGGGTTATAACATCTCATAATTAAATTATAAATTAGTATCACCAAATATTATATATGAAAATCCTATAAAATATGGATACGCTAAAAGTTAATATCAGATTTAAAAAAAGATATTATTTATAATTAAGAAACAATTTTATAGTAAAAAAATAAGCGGTTCATGGGTCTCACCAAATCCAGATAGCTTTTAAACCGGGCTATAACATCTCGTTTATTTGTGAAACTCTTTCGTCATCAATTAATAAAATTAAAATTCAAAAAAATATATAAATATTAAAAACGAATAATGTAAAACACCTCCATAATACGAGGAAAAAAAGAAAAAAAAGCTGGTATAAAAAAAGCTGCACTTGGAATTGGTCTATGACATGTTTAATGTAGTTGAATGGAAGGATATTAAGTTAAAACACAAGCAGATTTTCATTCCCTATCTACCCTATGATTTGTTAATATCTAGTTTTGTCATCCGAAACGATTTTATTTGAGAGTAACTCGAATTCTTGATAATCACAAGCAGAGTTTCATTCCCTATCTACCCTATGATTGTTAATATCTAGTTTTGTCATCAATTTTATTTGAAAGTAACTCGAATTCTTGATAATATCTCTACTACTTTCAATTACATGCTACTTTTTTTAGTTACTGATAACTTAACCCGCATTTAAATTTTTATGGTTTGTTTAGATGCTTTCGAAAATTAAAGTTTATTCGAAACCTAAATCATGGATCAACTAAGTGTTAGGTCCCTTTTTGGTTATTTTAGTTTTTTGTATGTAATGGGCCATTTTGTTTATTTTGTATATTTTAAGCCCAACAGAAAAGGCGTGAAGAAGCCCATTGGACATTTGATGTATCTCACTTCTTATGCATGCTTCCCTATAAATAGGAAACATGCTATAAGAAGTAAGGTTGGTTGTTAACATTAAAAGAGAAAAACCTTTTGTTATAACACTCTCTCTTTTCTCTCGGCTCTTTTTCTTTCTCTTAAAACACCCGAAAATAATATCTCAAGATCCGAGACCGCTTAGGTGGCTTAGTGTGATTTCCGCTAGCACTAAGCTCGGTTGATCCAAGAATATTGTTAGATCCACCCACATCGGGACCTACAATTGGTATCAGAGCGGGTCAAATCTTATGATTCAACTTTGTTTTTGATATTCGGATTCTATTTACGCTATTACCCGATGTGAGACGTTAAAGACCCATTGAAGTTTGAAAATAAAGTGGGAAATAAGCGTGTTTGAAGCTTCTCCTTGTAGATCGGGATGTTCGGGATCTACAAGTGCCAGATCTGGGCGTTTCGGGAACCGTTCCGCCATACGCCGAAATTCCGGCGAACCGGGTTCTTCTCTGGCGACGAATCTAGAGATTGAAGATGTACATCAAACTCCGACATGAGTGTCGGTTATCTCTTGCTCAAAGGAGGTTGGTATTTCGGTATTTCGTTAAGGGTTGGTGGCCGGGTGGTTATGAATGGCGACCGGTGCGACTTTCCGGCGAACCACCTTTTCGGCGATGTGGTCGGCGGCGGTGATGGGATTCGGATTTCCGGCAACAGTTGACCGGTGACTGTAAGTGGCGGTGGTGTTTGAGGAGTGACTGCTTGGAGCTCGTTTTTCCGGTAGTGGAGACCGCGACGGTTGGCATTTTTCGGTAGGTTGGTCTCCGGATACGTAGTGTCGAAGCATGAAATGAATCTGACCTGATCCATGACGATGTTTCCACGGATTTTCGAGATGAACGAACCACGTCTTGATCTTCTTCTCCAGCTGCGCCTGAGACCTGCAATGGTTTTCGGGGGTGTGGAGGTGACTGCTAAGAAATCCTGAGGAATCTCTTGTTCACAGACACAAAAAAGTGGTGGTGGCTCTTATTGAGCATGGCCACTAATAAGGAGGTGGAGACATCCTTATATAGAGAGTCTCATAGCCACCATCATGGTACCCTAATGGGCCTAGCCCAATTAGGGTTACCTCCACAAAACCCCCTCAGCCCAATAACATTGTATTAGTCCATGTAATAAAATAAGCCAAACATAATAGATTTAGGGTCGTAGAACCGGGTTTTAGTACCATACCCCTACAAGCCCCCCAAGTCCAGTGTTGCTCCTGGGCGCGCAAGCGTCTAGGTGGAGCGCTGGACTTTATAAGGTGTGAGGCGGTTTTTTCCCTTTTCTTTGGCCTTGTCTTTATTGTCTGAGTTTTGGGAGGTTTCCCCCATGATGGTGACGAGCTGTAAAAATATTGAAGCTTGCGCGTGAGGCGGCTTACGAGCTATAATAATAGAGCCTGCGCGAGAGAGGCGACTTACGAGCTAAGAATAATAAAGCCTGCGTGCGAGGGGCGTCTTACGAGTTGTAGCATAATAAAGCCTGCGCGTGAGGTGTCTTATGAGCTAAGAATAATAAAGCCTGCGTTCGAGAGGCGACTTACGAGCTAAGAATAATAAAGCTTGCGCGCGAGAGGCGTCATATGAGCTTTGAGAATAATAATTGAGCTGGCGCGTGAGGCGACTTACGAGCTAAGAATAATAAAGCTTGCGCGCGAGAGGCGTTTTATGAGCTTTGAGAATAATAATTGAGCTGGCGCGTGAGGCGGCTTACGAGCTGTGAGTAACAAAGCTTGCGCGCGAGAGGCGTCTTATGAGCTTTGAGAATAATAATTGAGCTGGCGCGTGAGGCGGCTTACTAGCTGTGAGAGTAATAAAGCTTGCGCGCGAGAGGCGTCTTATAAGCTTTGAGAATAATAATTGAGCTGGCGCGTGAGGCGGCTTACGAGCTATAAGAATAGAGCTTGCGCGCGAGGCGTCTTACGAGCTAAAAGAATAATAAAGCTTGCGCGCGAGAGGCGTCTTATGAGCTTTGAGAATAATAATTGAGCTGGCGCGTGAGGCGGCTTACGAGCTGTGAGTAACAAAGCTTGCGCGCGAGAGGCGTCTTATGAGCTTTGAGAATAATAATTGAGCTGGCGCGTGAGGCGGCTTACGAGCTGTGAGAGTAATAAAGCTTGCGCGCGAGAGGCGTCTTATGAGCTTTGAGAATAATAATTGAGCTGGCGCGTGAGGCGGCTTACGAGCTATAAGAATAGAGCTTGCGCGCGAGGCGTCTTACGAGCTAAAAGAATAATAAAGCTTGCGCGCGAGAGGCGTCTTATGAGCTTTGAGAATAATAATTGAGCTGGCGCGTGAGGCGGCTTACGAGCTGTGAGAGTAATAAAGCTTGCGCGCGAGAGGCGTCTTATGAGCTTTGAGAATAATAATTGAGCTGGCGCGTGAGGCGGCTTACGAGCTATAAGAATAGAGCTTGCGCGCGAGGCGTCTTACGAGCTAAAAGAATAATAAAGCTTGCGCGCGAGAGGCGTCTTATGAGCTGTATGAATAATAAAGCCTGCGCGTAAGGCGACTTACGGGTTGTAAGAATAATGAAGCTTGCGCGTGAAGCGGCTTACGAGCTATAATAATAGAGCTTGCGCGCGAGGCGTCTTACGAGCTAAAAGAATAATGACAGCTTGCGCGCGAGGCGTCTTATGAGCTGTATGAATAATAACAGCTTACGCGCGAGGCGGCTTACGAGCTGTAATAATAGTGGAGCTTGCGCGTGAGGCGGCTTACGAGCTACTTTATGTCCCGCGCCACGCGCAGATGTTGCATGCGTGTGCGCGTAGACTTTGGTTTTGTGTTATGCGCCACGCGCAGATGTTGCATGCGCGTGCGCGTAGACTGTGATATGTGTGAGCATGTGATGCGTAAGCATGTGTGATATGCGTGAGCATATGTGATGCGTGAGCATGTGGTATGAGGATTCACATCCTTTAAGTTTGGCGCGTAGCCATATGGGATATTATGAGGATTCCCATCCTTTAAGTTTGGCGCGTAGCCATGTGGGATATTATGAGGATTCCCATCCTTTAAGTTTGGCGCGTAGCCATACGGGACATTATGAGGATTCCCAACCTTGAAGTTTGGCGCGTAGCCATACGGGATATTATGAGGATTCCCAACCTTGAAGTTTGGCGCGTAGCCATACGGGATATTATGAGGATTCCCAACCTTGAAGTTTGGCGCGTAGCCATACGGGATATTATGAGGATTCCCAACCTTGAAGTTTGGCGCGTAGCCATACGGGATATTATGAGGATTCCCAACCTTGAAGTTTGGCGCGTAGCCATACGGGATATTATGAGGATTCCCAACCTTGAAGTTTGGCGCGTAGCCATATGGGATATTATGAGGATTCCCAACCTTGAAGTTTGGCGCGTAGCCATATGGGATATTATGAGGATTCCCAACCTTGAAGTTTGGCGCGAGGCCTGATGCGCACATGCATGGCGATGGAGTGGTGATTTGTGTGTGCGCGTGCATGGCGGAGGTCTCATGCGCAAAGCCCAGATGGTGGTTTCCGCGGCGGCACATGCACGGCTGTGGAGTGAGAATCCGCGGGCGCGCGTACATGGCGGCGGAAGTCTGGTACTTTCTGGATCTGCAATTTTAGAGTCAGATCTGCAACTTTAGACCTAAAATCCAGGTCTGTAAATCAGACCTAGATCTGTAAATCAGATCTGGACAGATCTGAAGCCCGGAGCAGATTTAAAACCATCACAGATCCGGAGACCTGATCATTCGAATCAGGCCGTTTCTTTTTGCACAGATCTGGAAGCCTCTTTTAGATCTATGGATCTTTTTGAGCTTTAATAGAACAAGCCTTGAAGCCTTTTTCTATAAAACTTCCAGATCTGGGTTTTTCCTGGGAGAGATCTGACAGCCGAGATGAAGATCGAAGGGTAGTTCGTTGCCGTCCCACGGATGGCGCCAATGTCGAAGCATGAAATGAATCTGACCTGATCCACGACGATGTTTCCACGGATTTTCGAGATGAACGAACCACGTCTTGATCTTCTTCTCCAGCTGCGCCTGAGACCTGCAATGGTTTTCGGGGGTGTGGAGGTGACTGCTAAGAAATCCTGAGGAATCTCTTGTTCACAGACACAAAAAAATGGTGGTGGCTCTTATTGAGCATGGCCACTAATAAGGAGGTGGAGACCTCCTTATATAGAGAGTCTCATGGCCACCATCATGGTACCCTAATGGGCCTAGCCCAATTAGGGTTACCTCCACAAAACCCCCTCAGCCCAATAACATTGTATTAGTCCATGTAATAAAATAAGCCAAACATAATAGATTTAGGGTCGTAGAACCGGGTTTTAGTACCATACCCCTACACGTAGTGATGATGATGATGTTTGATTGTTACCCGTTGTAGCATGTTTTTCGGTGGTGAAGGATGACAGCTTCGTCGAAATACAGCTGGTCGGTCAGATGATTTTCCGGTATAGTGGTTACTGGTTGAATGTTGTGAACATGGTGGCTGCTGAGACTTGATGATGGCTAGGGTATTACGTGCATCACATAATTTTTCTTGATGGGCCTACTTTACATGAATGTGAGTTTTGAGCTTAACATTTGGTGTAATGGAGCATGAGTTTTGGGCTGTTAATGTTAATTGGGCTCAGATAATATTTCTTTTAATTCCACTCATGCTTAACTAATTTACATTACATTCAAGCCATTTCAGCCTTCCGGGTATGTTTTAAGGTTGAATATTGGTCCAAATTTATGATGAAAGTTGGGTTAGGCCTATTTTTAGTTATGGGATATGGGCTTAGTTGAATTTGGGTTACTTACTAATCTAATTGGGCTTATGAGTTGAAAGTTGGGCCAGCTATGAGAATTTTTTTTAGGGTGAGAAAGTATTATTTTTCGTGTTGACCAATCTGAAGAAAGTCAAACTAGTTTGGCTTTTTCGTCATTATTTGACCGTGTTCAAAGCATATTATTTATATATTATTTTCAAAGCGTTTGAGAATTGGATCCTGAAAAACGTGGGCTACGAGCATCCGAGATGCTTATTTATTAAGGTGATAATTTTTGAACAAGTTGGATTTAATAGGGAATTAAATTGTTTAAGTTCTCACCCTGAAAATGTGGGATACCAGTATCTGGGAAACTTATTTATTAGGGGTGAGTTACTTAAATAATTTCATTCACGGAAATAATAAGCTTTGCCATTTGATCGTTGTCCCCGGTATTTCGTCAAGCTCTTCTAAACCTATATTGCTTAAAATCCGATATGGATAAAGAAGCGGGAACGTCTTTATGAATGAATTAGGTGGATCATACCTTGAGGGGATGATTGAAGAAGCTTCGGTTATTGGGTTGATTTGCGAAAATGAGAGACACGGTTCGACGATTTTTTGAGATCATAAGTCAAGGGGGTGATTGTAAGGCCAAAAATGTGACTTGCGATATCAAAGTATGAAATCTGTTATATATTTATGGCCAAGAAAATAATGTCGACGAGAGGTCCGGACACGAGACGAGATCTTCGGGACACGCGTTTAACTTCAACGGGAGAATGTTTCTAGAATGTTTTTTATTTTGCTATATACAGGACATTTGTATATTCTTATGAGTGTGTGTTTTGTATGGTATAAACCACCCAAGGGGAGCTCACCTTGGGTGGGATCGGTTCGTTAAATATTATGAATCTTTTGTACCGGTTACGGAGTCATTCAATATTATCTTTATATATTTGTTCGATCGTTTGTTTATACCGCACCCGTCTCGAGAGTTTAACAAGAAAAAAGCCGTTCGTTGTCGGATCCGGTTTCGGGACCTACACTAAGCCTTCTCGTAGACTTTATTAAGAATAAGAAAGAAGAACCTATAAGGTTTAATCCTATTCATGAGATTCCATAAATATTCCATTCCGAAAATAGAAACAATCGGGATTTTTTAGAAATTAGATACAGTTACTAATTCATGATCTGGTATGTACAAAATGAAAACTTCATTCTCGGTTCTACGAGAATTTTTATGAAAGCCTTTCATTTGCTTCTCTTTGATGGAAGTTTGATTTTCCCATAATGTATCCTAATTTTTGGCCTATTTCTTCTTCTGTTGAAAGTTTTTTATAATTATCTTTATTATACTCATATAAATAACTGGTAATTGCTAATATATATAAAAAAGAAGTTTGGCGACGCTGAACTATGATTGGTTCATTTGGCAAGATTTCATTGGACCAAGTTTTGTTTTGTTTTTTTTTTTCTGGTTTGTCTTTTGTTTTAACTTTGATAATTATATTTCTAATTATCTTTGTTATGTTTGTTTTTTATTAGTTTAGTTCCAATACCAATATACCGTAACGGATGTGATAAAAACTGACATAATTTGCGTGGTTTTAGCGCATTTTGTTTTAGTTATAGTACCGTAATGAAACTGACCGAATGACAATTCTTTTTTTTAGTTTGATTTTATAACGAACGTGAAAAACCCAACCAAATTTGCATAGACTCACCGCCAGGGACCAACAACGCTCGGGTTTTATCAACGCTCGAGTTTCACCGACCATCGTTATCCCAATGTTCCATCTCAATTTTTATAACTTTTTTTTGTTTTAGTTTTCATACAATAACACATGTAACAGAAACTGACCGAATTCACGTCAACTTACCGCCTCAACACTTAGGACTGGTAATGCTTGTGTTTTACCAACGTTCGGATTTACCAACCTGCTCGGCGCAAAGCGTTGAGTTAAAAACTAGTTACAATACAAAATACCTTATATGGTTTTCATTACTTTATACACGTGGGTGAATATTTCATACATGGAATCCGCATATGCGCGGACCAACCGGCACATGATCGATTGTGGTAATATTCTTGTAGCACTTTAAATGAAACAAGTTGTCATGCAATCTAATTTTAGCTACAAATGGAATGGCAAAGAAATAATACATGTCACGTACGTAAGATACTTTTGAGTTAGACTATTTGGGACGTAATGTTTTTTTTATGGTTCTTAGAAGTAAGATTTTAATAATCATTGGTATATATTCAATTATTGCCAAATTTAGAAGACGTCTATTTCATGTAACTAATAATTTTAATTGAGTGTACGCAAGCTCAACATTTATCAACATAAAAACATTTAAGGGTGCCTACACCTTGCTCTTTATGGCTATCATTTACTTGATGTAAAAGAAATTAATTAATATAATTAATTAAAGAATTTAAAGTATGATTATATAAATAGCATATATATGTGTATTATCAAAGGGGAATTCTAGAGACACCACCACATTTTGCTAAAAAACCCATCAATACGTCCCGTATAGGGCTATACAGAGCGTATAGGGCCCGTATAACCCCCCGTATAGCCCTATAAGGGGCGTATTGAGGGGTGTTTGGGTGTTCCTAGCAGGACCCTTATCAAATAAGTATTTCTCTGGAAGCTTCAGAACAATATGGTTTTCTCGAAGAATTGTTTTTTTAACAAAGTTGTTTATTTTTCATTTTGTTGGTATTCGAGTATGAAAAAAAGGAGTGTAGTTTATCTTGGACTGAGTGGTTGAAAACCCTACTTTAATTTTTCTGTTTTCGCACGTCAAGTATCTTACTATTCAATGCTTTCCTATATATTTATGCCGGCCGTTATAAAAAAAAAGAGGTTAGAAAGTTATTTTATGTTTGAAGGTATAGGAAAAAGGAAATCCAGTCTGTACGTAATATAACCTATAACATACATGCATGTATGTAAATTATGTACATAAACAAAGTTTATGCATGTTTGATTTGGTTTTCAAAAAGATGAATAAACATTTTATATAATTATAACCTATAACATACTTGCATGTATGTAAATTATGTACATAAACAAAGTTTATGCATGTTTGTTTTAGTTTTCAGAAAGATGAATAAACATTTTATATAATTATATCTTCCATCTTCTTGTTTTCAAAAAGTTATTAAAATTGGACATATAAATAAATAAATCTTTTATGCGTGTTCTCGTAATATTTACTGTTTTGTATAGAGCTCTTATATGTGTATATGTGCATGCATAATAATAATAATAATAACAGTTGAGGCATATTGGCATAAACGTGAAGCAATAGTTAATTTGTACAAGCAAGGTTAGGATAGAATAATACTTCAAAGGCATATTCTGTTGTTTGTGTGTATATACATACCCATCAATAAGCAACATGTCTTTTACATCTAAACATGCTTTCAAACACAACTAAATCTAGAGACAAAATGACGAAGTCCAACCGGAGAGCATTGCTTGCCATATTTTTGGTCACACAAAGTGTTGCGATTCTAACCGCCGCTAAAGACTTTGATTTCTTTTACTTTGTTCAACAGGTTTGTTCATTGTTTACTTTCGATATTTTAAGCGTAACAAAAGCATCATTTCTATGAACAACCTTTCAATGATATGAAAATAATGTTATGATTTTATTATTAATGGTGATTCACAGTGGCCAGCATCATACTGTGACTCAAGGCGAGGTTGCTGCTACCCGAAAACAGGGAAGCCAGCTGAAGATTTTAGCATCCATGGGCTTTGGCCTAATTATGATGACGGCACATATCCGTCTAATTGTGACTCCTCCAACCCGTTTGATGACTCAAAGGTACTAACACAAAACTCGAGAGGTATTTAAAATAAATAATTGATGTTATGTTACTATATATAACATATACTATGTTATGCATTTAGGTTTCAAGCCTTGAAAGTGTCTTACAAGAGCATTGGCCAACACTTGCATGCCCAAGTGGTGACGGTTTGAAGTTTTGGCGACACGAATGGGAAAAACATGGTACTTGTGCAGAATCGGGTTTTGACGAGCGAGGTTATTTTGAGGCTGCGCTTTTGCTCAAGAAAAAGGCAAACCTTATACAAGCTCTCAAGAATGCAGGTAGAACTATTTATGCAGAAATTACAATTTTTTTTAATTGTGAAATATGTTGGAGTTAAACCAAAAGAATAAAAAATAAGAAAAAATTAATTGACTAAATTGATTTTTGCATCAGCATTGACTTTTATGGTTTTATCATATATAAGATAATAATCACACATGAGATGTTAGGTACAATAGATTAATTTTGCAAATAAAATAATCACACATGACGTATATAGGTGCAACTTGTGAAAATTGCGTATATGAATTGAATGGATCTGATTATTCTTCCAAGTCTTACGTCCTTTTAACTAACTGAGTTATACGACGGAGACAACAGATCTAATTATGACATGTAGCCTCATGTGATGGACAAAAAATACACCTAATGATAATTCACGGTTGAAATAATGTTTGAATGCAACTCATTGGGTGGAAATTACATTTGATGGTGACCCACGATATAAATCATCATCAAACGTAATGTTCACCCACTTTACAGACGTTTACCTATTATTTTAAAAGATGTCACGTGTAGTTATTTACTGGTTAAAAAGGTCAATGTCTATATTTATATATAAAGTCATCATTATTTTTTTTATGGATGATCAACTTGTAGATTTCAAAGTGAATTACACCTTATATATTATCACAACATGAATATGATTATTATTGAAATAGTACAAGGAATACCTGAGAACCAATATTGTCTGCAATTGGAGTGCAGGAATTAGACCTGCTGATGGGGTGTTCCACACAATGAGCCAAATCAAAGATGCAATAACAAAGGGTGTAGGTTATGAACCTTTTATTGAGTGCAATGTGGACTCCTCAGGGAACCACCAAATATTCCAAGTGTACCAATGTGTCGATGCATCGGCTACTAACTTCATCAAATGCCCGGTTTTACCTCATGGACGAGCCTGCAGGAATAAAGTTGAATTTCCATCGTTTTCGACTGCGTCAAGCCGTGACGAACTCTAGATCATTCGTTAAGTTGATTCTTTATCGGATACTTTGAATTCTGTTATACATTTGATAATTGATTGTTGTATAATTCAAGATATATAATTTTAGTTGCGTTGCGTAAATCTCGAGTATAGGTGTTAGTTTTTGTCACTATATTATTATATCTAAAAATAAAAGTCTAGTTAGTGATTTTTGTCATAAAATAACTCATTTTTGTAAGTAGGTTATAAACCCGTGTACTACACGGGATTACAAAAATGCTAAAATTAAGAAAATTTAATAGTAAATAATGCATACTGTATTTGAATACTTGCATTTACAATTCATGTATTAATATTACATTTACAAATTATAAACATATAGTATCCTAAACTGTTCAAAAATCTTTTTGATTTCGATTGGAATAGGTTACTCAAAGAAAATCTCGCTACCAGTTGCGATATCATCCTTGAACATGAAAACACTCTCGCATCACATTATGAACCACTTCAACTGTTTTGATTTTTACCTCATCTCCATATGAAACCGAAATGTAGAACATGCTCATTGCCAATCCTTCAAATGACACAAATATATCAATGACCAGATTAGGTTTGAATTTCTGAGACGACAAACTAACACAACATTCTATATTTTGGGTTCAGTCTAAAGGGGTCGGGTCAATTTTGGATCAAAACATAAACATGTTTAGCAAAAAGGTGGTTTTCGTGCCAACTTGACAGCTTCATGGATTGACCCATTTATTTATTATTTATTTTAAAATGTGTGTATATGAAAAATATTGAACCGTGAGTATTTTTTTTCCAACATTTAAAACTTTAAATTTAAATTGTCATATTTTAAACGCAATTGTTGAACAAAAATAAAATTAATAAATTAATACCTTTAAGTATTAATATAAAAAGGTTAGATACCTTTTCTTTGGAAAAATAATGCAATGGCTATATAAATTTGTTTTTCATGGATGAATCTTGTAAATTTGTTACAACACACTAATCTACCAAAAATTTATATCTGTTTTAGTAACCAAACTTATCATATGAATTCACTATTCTTGACAGTTGACATACCTTAATAGCGCGCAATCGAAAGTAGGGCAGGATTGTCGCACAACATCTTTTGTGAACATCTTCAAGTCTTTCCAGCAGATCTACAAATGTCACAACAACTACAATCAGATGATGCTATGCGGTTGTTCGCTTGTGCCATTCACTGTTCATACAACTTCAACAATTAGTGTTACAAACAAAATTTAATAAACAAACGAAAAGGTAAATGGCACAATGGTCACTGTTAATCGCTTTTGTTTCCAAATATTTGAGGTTGCTTTTTCCAATAAACGTTGATTACATTTCTTTTTGTTATTTGTACCGGTAACTGGTTTATGGATGAATGCTCTTGGAGTAGTCGGTCGCGCCTTGAACCTACGTGCCTATGACTTAGTTTCTCAAGAAATTCGTGCGACGGAAGATCCTGAATTTGAGACTTTCTACACCAAAAATATTCTCTTAAACGAAAGTATTCGTGCTTGGATGGCGGCTCAAGGTCAGCCTCATGAAAACCTTATATTCCCTTAGGAGGTTCTACCCTGTGAAAACGATCTTTAATGGAACTTTAGCTTTAGCTGGTTCCTGGAACACATGTTTTAATCATCGATATGCTCAACATCAAGACCAATAAACCAAGAACCAAGTGACACTTTCTTCATTTGGAAGTTGGATATTAAATAATTCAAAGAATGTTAGGAGTTTAGTGACTAGTGCTCCATGCTTGACTTTTAAAAGTCTAACAAACTTAAGAACTTCATATTTTCATATAAATGTACTTGCAGACTTACTGATTGGTGATGTATTATGTATGCAACTACATCTTTTGAAATTCTGTAACCTAATAACGTCATTCGAGTTCGAGGGATTTCACATTGTCACATGCAACAATATAAGAGAAAAAAGGGTATTAAGATAGGATTGGTGATGCTAAAGGAATGATATAATGAAATGCAAGTGTTTTGTATATATTTAATTGGTTAAAGAATATAACTATATAAAACTGTAAGAGTGCAAGGATAACATACAGCAGGTATATATTTTGTTATGCTGAACCAAAAATAATCAGATTTCTTCATGGTTGATGATGTATATGAACTTCTGAGCTTATTATTATTTCAAAGTAATATATAACTTTGCATTTGAAAGTACCCTATACAAATAAATATCATCTAGCAGAAAACTATTATTGTACAACTTCATGAAACTATTGTATAAATTGCAAGGTCCCAGATTAATTAATGATCTGTACTATGTTACTATGGTGAAGCCACGTGTCTGGATTACAGGCAGTGGAAATAGAATGGGTGCTGGTGTGTATGAGTGACCCGCACACAAAACCTTTTGTTTTATTATAATGAAGATGACATACCACACTTTTAGTTGCCTAACTCTTAAAAGTAAACCTATACCTAGCTTTGCGCATAAAACCTGGTTTCAGTTCTGATCTGGAACCGGATCTGTGTGTACAAACTAGGTTTTAGTTTCTGAAAGAAATTGTACCCAAATCCAGAACCGAACCAGATCCATTGGAACCGATTCCACATCTACCTAGTCAAGACCTGGACTCACCAGGCTAAAAACCGATAAAAACCGGTCAAAAACCTGATCATATCCGGAGCCGGTTCTTACCTGACTTGGTCTTTACTTTGTTGACCAAACCGAAACCTGATGATCTAACTTTGACTTTAAAGCCCCTTCACAACGGGTAGTCTAAGTGACAATGAAGTTTGCATTCAGGTCATGTTCATTTGTGTTATAACGTACAAAATGTGATGTAATCATATATGTCACAAATATTTTCAAGAGGTACTGTTTTGGAAGACTTTGAAAGCAATTATTTGGCTGACCCATTTAGTCATCCTTATATACATACACACATACATATGAACTTCCTTAAAACAGCGGTCGGTGGATGAGTTGGAAGCAATGCTCGTCTTGGTTTTGACCCAAATCTTGGGGGTCTTGGCTGAAGTGGGTACTATATTTGGTCATGTTTGGTGGGTAAATAACTAAATATTTATATTAATCTATTAATATAAAATAAAAAAACTGTTGAGTCTAGACTCTCCACATAATTTTTCTGTTTTATTTAACGACAACATATTTTTTGCGTGTTAGCCATCGTACTCTCTAAATTTATAGAGTCTGCTACACCACTCTGACCAGATTATGCTGTCTTAACTAGGACCACACGGACTTTCAGAGTTTGACTTGTGCGATTCCCCGAGAAACCATGCCTCTGCTTATGTGAAACTCAACTTTCTCTTCCACATAAAAAATACATGCCTCCAACGCCATCACTTCCTTTCTCTTCCACATAAAACCCTAACTTTCACACCACCACCTAACCAGCCAATGGTCATCACCGGTCAAACTCCACCATCGGCCGCCATCTACAACCACTCACATCATCTTCCTAGAGGGAAGGGGACACTTAGACTCTTTGCTATGAGGCGTTTAAGGGGGTGGCCTTAGAGCATCCACACCCATAAACCAATTCAAACCTTCACCTCATCGTCATATCATACTCTAATCATTTCTTTAAAAAACCCCACTTTTTTACTCCACCCATAAACCAATAAAAACTTCCACATTATCTTCCATATCATTACCTACTTTACTATTATTTAATATTTAATAAGTTACTTTTATAATACATTAATTTTATAATATTATTATTTAAAATTACTTTAAAAATATTTAATATTACCAGAAAATACTTAATAAAAAAACATTATATAAATTAAAAAACATAATACTAAAATATAAACATATTATTATATTATTTAACATACTAAAATACAAGAATACTTGTTTTATCATATCAATTATTTGAGGCATATGGATGTAAATACAAGCAGGGAAGCTATCCCATATCTTTATGAAACTCTTCACAGAACCACCAACCCACCGCCTCCTTCTTCCTCAAATCAACGGTTCCCCACAGTCAAAAACCCACCTACCCACTGCCTCCGTCTTCCGCAAATCCCCCACAACCCCTATCAGTTTGTCACCACCAGTCCTCCACCATCACATCATAGTCTCACCTATCAGTTTTGATTGCCGCCGGCTGGGTGACCCCAACAACGCCCGGGGCGGTGATTGCCGCCGGCACCGCCCGCCCGCCATGTCATCAATTTATTATATTTTACTTGATGGTGGGCCCATTTCAAACTCCATCACAAACGTTTGTGATCTCAAACAAACATCCAACCCTCCGCTTTCCTCCACCGGTAAAAACCGCCGCTCGTTCGTTTGCTCCTGTCCACGTCAACACAAACCTTTCCACGTCATGCCAATGGAGATGCTCTTAGGCGCGCACACCGCCGAGGGGCACCGTAGGTGGGGGTGCGGATGGAACGACCGGCGCAGAAGTGGTTTATCTCTCTCTCTTCCTCTCATACATACACATACACATACATATATATTTATATATATAATGGGGCGCCCAGGGACTTTAAACCATAGCGGGATATTATGAAGAAGGGCTTCGAAGCCTCCAGTGACCATGTGGCTCTGACGTGGCACTGTGGAGGGGCTTCGATGCCCCCCACCATAGAGAACAGCCTTATGGGTACTACCCATGCACCGCCCATTCCTGCTGATCGATGTCGAAAGGTCAATCAATAACATTTATAAAATACCTTTACTAGCAAGGCAAATAAGGTGTCAAATCCACAAGGAATCAGTGGAAAGTGCTAATCAAGTTTAATTCTAAACAACTAATTATAATAAACGGACAAACGATGTCAAGCGGTTTCAAAGATTTGTTAAATAAAAACACCATTAACTTGATTTGCAAACAATTATGAAAAGGTAACCGATCTCCAGGTTTTAGTTTTGAAGTAAATTGGATAGATTATTAAACCTATTGAATTATAATATTTGTTTGAATCAATAAACCAAAAGACTAAATGTTTGACTATGTTGATCGATAGAACTTAATCCAAATGATTGACACGACTAAACAATAATCTAATTGATTGTTAATCTTAGGTAATGATGAATCAACTCAGTATTATGGTTAAAGATAACTAGGCCAATGATAATAAGAACTCAATCCTAATTGTTGATGACCAAAATCATTAACTGATAAACTTCAAATCTCATTGATTACCCAAAAGCACTTTCAAGAACCCAAACAAAATCCAAAAGTTAGGTTTAGAATACCAATAATCCAATAAACAACTTAACCTTACACCTAGAGATGGTCACTAACGGATTAGCCTTGCATAGTCATCTTCATAAGCTCTCTTGATTCTTCAATGGATGATGGCATGGATGATTATGATGATTGGAAGGTGTTAGGATGGTGGAATGAGGCCCCAAAATCGTCCAAGTATGTTAGGATATCAAAGATAGCCGAAATAAGGTTGAAACCGGGCTTAAATAGGCAGCCAAAAACCTAAAATCGCGTTTCCCCCGTTCAAACGACCGTAGGCTACGATTGCCCACCGTAGGCTACGGTTACGGTCTACCATCACTGCCTTACGGTGGCAGTCCCCGCCGTAGGCTACGGTGGTCATGCCACCCTCCGTAGTCGTTTACCCATAACTTTCTTGTCCGAACTCCGATTTATGTTCCGTTTTCGGCCACGTCTTCGTCTTCAAATTCTCTATCATTTCATGCAGTAAAATCTCTATTTCCATTCCATCTCACATGTTCTAATTTAGCTTCTTTAAGCTCCGCTCACCTATAATCATAAAACTACTCAAAGTAATCGTGTTTCCGGCATATAAACACACAAAACACACGCCATGACTCATTTAACACACGATATTTTATCCCATACATCACCTGAATTGCCACCTCATTTATACCCTTAAGTACACGCAAACCACAAAATCATTGGTAACACTTACCCACAAGAACCGTAAAACTTTTTATTTGTTATTTAGTTATCTAAGTACAACAAATGTAAAAAATGAATCAACTTTATGCGGCAAACATTTTCCATGGAATAAAGTCATGCACCTTACCCACATAGGGTAACGACAGTGTTGCCTTATGGTTTGGAAGCCACTCACCATACCCATATTGGTGCCCGACATCTCACAACCCTCGTTGCCATCTTTCTTTTGCATTGCCTGCAACCACCTCGATTAAGTTTTTTTGGAGAAGAAATAGGAAGTTGCATTGTGGAACCCATAATTTATTTTATTTTTCCATCATTAAAAAATATCACGTCAGCAATAATACTAACGAAGTTAAGGTCTGGTTAGTTTAGGAGTGTTAAAAGAAAATTAATTGAAAGCTAACGTTATGGTAAACATTTTGTTGGTTGAGAGTGTTCTCGACCAACAAGTGAAAGTTGAGATTATTTAAATCCAATTAGGGTTGGCAATTTATACCTAATACACGAATACACGACAAGCACCTACACGACTTTAGCAGGTACCAGGTAAGCTTTTAACAGGTTTCGTGTACTAAACAGGTAGACACGAGTCTACCTGTTAATCTTCGTGTCTAAACAGTTAAAATATCTATTTACCTGTTAAGTATATGTTAAGTACCCGATCAGATTTTTATAACTAAATTTGTAAAGTTATCCTAAACCCTAAATTCCTAAAGTATTCTCACTTTCTCTCAGCCGTCACATTCTCACAACATTCCCAGTTCCCTCTCTGGCCATCAACTCCGCCTCAGAACTCCGGCCATGTGCCCGCAACCGCCGGTGCTTCCTCCGGTCTCCACTCTCCACGCCGTCACAGTCTTGTACTGCAAATACCACCAAAAATCATCACTCATCCACTCTTATTGTGCATTATCGTGTCTTATCGTGCATACTAGGAATTAACAGGTTCGTGTTCGTGATTTGAATATAGGTACACGATAAATTTTCGTGTCGTGTACAGGTATATATATTTCGTGTTCGTGCCTTATCGTGTACGAAAATACATGATATGCCAGCCCTAAATCCAATAACCCCTTGAAATAAAAAAATAAAAACAATATAAGTTTTTTTTTTGTTGGTAGTAAACTTTGTTAGTCAATCATTATTCTTGGATACGGGGGCCTCTCCACCTATTGCTTTCAAAATATATCCATGCAACTACTGACTTTCTTTTTTTTTAAATATGAATTGAACCTTAAGTATTCTAGTACAAAACATTAATAAACGCGGCGACATTTTGTAAAATAGCTGGCCACACATGCATTATTATCATGCTCTTGTGAATTGTTACTCGTGACTAAAATCGAACCCACATGTGACAAACAAAACTATATAAGCTCTTTAGAAACTCATTCTCACAGTTTTGACTTTTGAGCTATATATCTCTCTCCAAAGAAAAAAAAATGAACAACATCAACAATAATAATGACGATGATGATGATGTAATAATAATAATAACTTCGAGCATTTAGCGATGGTTTCGGCACTCAGCCATGTCATACGAGGAGGTAATGACCCTAGTGGTGTAGTTGTGTTCGTAGCGAGTCTGCAAGAACAAGAAACATGTGACGTTTGTGGACTGACGGTCCCAGACGAGTGTTTGGGGTGTGAACTATTCGATACCCGACAGGAGACAAGGATGAAAAAATATAGAGGGGTAAGTTTAAAGGCGTCGGGGAATTGGGGTGCGGAGATTATGATTCCAGGGAAAGTGAGGAAGTGGCTGGGGACGTTCAAGACCGCGGAGGAGGCGGCTAGAGCTTATGATAGGGCTAACATTTACTATAGAGGAAAGAACAAGAACGCTAAGACGAATTTTCCAGTGGAGGACTATCCGGATATCTGACCAGAAGATCCGCTATAGGAGGCATGTGCATGTACCAAGTAGGCATGCATTGCTCGTAGTGTAAATTAACTCTTCAAGAATATTAATTGGTATATATATAATTTATGTACCAATGGTAAATTGTGTTAATTACAACATGAAGATGTGATTTTATCTTATTTGCGTGAATGCATGCAAGTGTATGATGTTTTTTAAATGAGAAATGACCATTTAAAAGATTAAGTAAAAAATTTAAAAGATGTACAAAAGCTACATGATAAAATCTTCGGTTTTATATTGGGGGGCTTTAAATATACCAAAAGTTTTTATTTGGTATACCAAGTCAACCCTATTAATCAACTACTAATCATTCAATCAACTACTAATCATATCAATCATCATTTTTATTCTATTTTATTTAAATATAACTACTAATCATTACATAATAATTATTTAAACTACTAATATCTATTTTTTAATTAGGTTTTTTAAAGACTATTGTAATTAGTTTTTTGCAATACTAGTATTAATAATAGTATATTAAATATTTTATTATACAATTATGAATTATTACTAGTCTTCTATTGAATATTTCCCTTCTAATTCGAATGGGCAGTCAGTTTTTTTTTGTGCCAGAAACTTTACTTGAATCCTTAAATTTATATTTTCCGCCACGATCACACATGATTACAACTTTATACACGAACCCATTAGGATATTTGTTCGATCTTTTAGTGACGACGACAACACCAAGAGAGCGTGCCAAGTTTTGTACCCAATTCATCAATTCTTCATGGGACCCGAACACCTAAAAATTAATAAAAAGTTAATAAAAAGAATAGATAATACACTTAATAATAAAAAGTTAATAAAAAATGTGTATATATAAGTTAATAAAAAAGAATAAATGATACACCTAATAATAAAAAAGTTAATAAAAACATGTATATATAAGTTAATAATAAAAAGTTAATAAAAACATGTGTACATAAGTTAATAATAATAAGAATAAATTATGCACCTAATAATAAAAAGTTAATAAAAAACTTAATAATAAAAAGTTAATAATATATTAGTTAATAAAAAAATAAATAATACACTTAATAATTAAAAGTTGAATTTTTGGGAGATGTGTTCATGATTGGTTCACCAAAGTTATGTCATTGAATTTTGTGAAATTTGGAAATTGAGCAAAAAAGCTTCTTGGAATCAAACATCATTAATGACTTTGGTATACTTTTGGTATATTTAACAGAACCCTTTATATTTTATATTGTCACTGCAAGAAAAGTCAAAATGGATTATTAAGTAGTCAACAAAAGTCATAATCAAATGACGTAACTGAAACCTATAAAGCTACAGCTATAGATGTTCCTCTTGGTAGCCCAATATGGCCCAATGGTAGTTATACTAGTATACTGCTAATCCAATCTTTGCTTCATTATTTGGGCCTGACATTATTTAACCAATTAACCAACAAATAAATTGTTAATATATATTTGGATGAATAAGTACATCACATGGAACTAAAAAATACATATAATTTATAATGTTAAAAGCATTACGTATATTCAATTTGGTTTCGGCGGGCATAGGAACTTTGTTAACCTTAACCGATTTACTATTGCCAGTTTTCAGAAAATTAATAAATTGACCAATTGGTTTTTGGTATGATTCGATTATATTGATCTGGTTCCATCGGCTAATTTGGTTACGGGTTGATATACGGTAAATTCGATTTTCTACCACCCCTATTTATAATAATAAAATCCAGTTCAACACATAACACATGATCAAAATGGGTCCTACACCACATGCAAATTCATAACTAAATTCATATGCAACTTGTATATTTATATAAGTTATTGTGTAATTAAAGTCGTTGTTGCATCTAGCCCGTCCTCTAGGCACCATTGCACATTTTTTTTGTTTGATCGGCTTATCTTCCTCCTTGTTCAACTAGCGATTCCCAAGAACCTGAAATTATTTTCAAACTTGTCACTAACTCGAGCCGGTAGTCATCTTGTTACACCACGAGTGATCTCATTTTTTCCTTTTGATTTTGATCATTTTATAAGTGTTTTAAAGTCATTAATTAAGCAGTTAAAAATCTCAAAATATACAAGTTTAAAATAACATATTACTTGAGCCGTTGAGCCAAATCAGCTCAAGTTTTATACAAGCGAGCTATCTTACACTGAAAAAACGACCCTTAACAGTTAAAGAAGTCTGCAAACTCTAGCTAAATTATTTTAAATTTTTAAGATACTACTTGAAATGAGCCAACAAGAGAGTCGCATAGATTAATTTAAAAAAACTCTATATGTAATGAGTTTAGGAGAGGGAGGTGGAAACTAGGAATATAATGTTTAGGGAGTGATTAGTAATATGCTTGGAAGATTAGGGGTTAGTAAAAAACTTGTTGAACATCTTTTCCTTTTACTTAAGTGATGACCGATGAAGGAAAGAACACAATAGAGGCAAACGATTGATTTCTTTTGTAAAATTCTACGTTATTGTATACTAGGTTTTGACTTTATCCCCCGATTACGGATTGTTTTCATTTTTCTTTTCTAATATTTACATATTTTTTGGATTTTAATTTTATTTATAATAAGAAAATTAATAATATACTTAAGTTTGATGATAAAAGTGTTTCATAAATAAATGAGATGCTATAACCAATTTAAAAGTTATCTGGGTTTGATGAGACCCATGACCCTTTTATTTCTTTTACTATAAAATTGTCTCTTAATTATAAATAACTAGCTTTTGAACCCGTGTATTACACGGGTTTTGTCAAATGATAAATATAAATAAGGTCTGTTATTTCAGTTGTGATTCTCAAAATACTTGTGAATTAATTTAATGCAGACTTAATAAAAAAAACAAACATGCTTAACAAAAAGTACTAAAATAACATGATTTTGGAAACACCAGGTGTTGATTTGCAAGAAATTTAAAAAAAGTGACTAAAGTTGTTTAGTTGGTCAAACCTTAAGTATGAAAATGACACTTGATTCAATAATGAATATAATCCACACTATGTTATAACCCAATTGACAAAATAGTTTTAACCCATGACCCATGAATAGCTAGAATGAATGAGATGAGAGATAAGGAATTAGGTGAAATGTGAACTTGACACCTAATCTTCAACATTTTCTTTTATTAGTATTGTAAGATATCTGTTTTTTATAAATCTGATATTAATTTTTAGTATATCCATATTTTATAGGATTCTCATATCAAATATTTGGTGAGATTAAATTTTAATTTAATGAGATGTTGTAACCCGTTTAAGGGCTATCTGGGTTTGGTGAGACCCATACCATGAATTCGGGTCAAATGCATGAGAAGACTTTATTTACAAATAAAACAATCTGATGACTTAACAAAATGTAGGAATCAGCCAGAAAGATTTTAAAGGTTTCGTTTATATATATCTATTTAAGATTAAGATGTACAAATTATATTTATCATTCACATATATAAAAGATTAAGATTTTTTTTGTCATATTCAATGTACAACTATTTCAAAAGCTTAGCACAACTGCCTTATGCTAAAAAGTAAAAACAATAAGTTTAGCATAAGTAAAAACAATAAGTTGTTAATGTGGGTGATAATAGTTGTCTATTTAGTGGTTTGCATCCGGAAACTTCTCTTCATAGGCTTTGGTGGATAATACATGATTTGGTTAAATTACTATGAACAAACTTCTAGTGGCATAAAAAAAATGTTATATTTCTATTATTGGTAGGGATGTTCTTCGGGTTGGTTTTTCGGGTTTCGGGTTTTTTGGGTCAGGTTCTTCGGGTTTCAACATTTTAAATCTTAACACAAAACCCAACCCAAATCTCCCACGTGTTTTTCGGGTTCGGGTTTTTTTGGATTCGGTTAATCGGGTTTCGAGTATCCTAGAAAATGAAACTAAAAACAAAAAAATTTTAAAAACTTCAATGCTAAAATTAAAACAATACATTCTTCTTTGCTCGTAACGCAAATAATCAAATAATAAACTAACATAACTTGATAAAGTCATAAAACAATTCAAAAGAAGAGTAAAACTAAGTGACTAACTCAAACCATAATCGTCTTCGATCAGACATGATTTGGTTGCTCGATTACGATTGCTATTAGTAATAAACATAAAATATAAATTAACAATAAACAATTGATCCATAATAGTTGGAATGACAGCAGTCGATTAGGCTCAAATTCTGATAACTTTAGTGACTAAGACTAAGTATATTATACCTAAAAATATTTTTAATTTCGAAACTTTTAGTCCTGGCCCGAATATAAAATCGTAGGCCCAAACAAATTTAAACAAATAAGGGTTTACGACATTGAATGAGCATATATCAACATTTTTTAGGGGGTGTTTGGGATTCCTTATTTTACATTTTTACCTCCTTATAACTTTTCATTAAGTTAATAAGTTACAAAAGTATAACTTATGGAGCTTTTCCTCTCACAATATAAGCAATCTCAAACACTTTATTACTTTTCAAAAAGTTAATAAGTTATAAGTTGATGATAATAAGCAATCCCAAACACCCCTAAAGCCACAATCTATTATATGTATAAAAAATAGTTTGAAAAGAATCTTGGTAAAAGTATGGATTTAATATTGATTTGTTACAAAAAAGGGAGACATGGTCATATGAAAAGGTGATGTGAAGTTTGCTTTTAAAAAAGGTGAAGTTACCATACATGTCCACATGCACCCTTCTTTAAAAAAAAGGAAAAAAAAGTGATGTGACCATACATGCATGTGTTATGCATTATTAAATGATGTTTTTGTACTATATGTTATAAAGAAAGTCTTTAAGGTGACACATCTCTCAATGAGTCCTTTCGGGTCAAGTCAACAACAAGTCCTTTATTAACAAATCCTTGGATAGTGAAGTCCCTTACTAAATAATCACTTCAAAATGAAGCCCCATACTTAACAATTCCTTCAGAATGAAGCCCCATACTTAACAATTCATTCAGAATGAAATTCCCTACTTAACAATTCCTTCAGAATGAAGCTTCATACTTAACAATTCCTTCAGAATGAAGCTCCATACTTAACAATTCCTTCAGATTGAAGCCCCCTACTAAACAATCCCTTCAGCATGAAGCCCCCTACTAAGCTTTTTGCATTACTAAACAATCTCTCCTCAATGCCCCCTCCCCCGCCTGCTAAACCATCTCTTTGGAGCAAACCCCCTTAAAAAATAATTCATTTAAAATGAGGTCGTTCACTAAAAAATCTCCCTAGAACGAAACCCCTTACTGAAAAATACCTTTGGAACAAAGCCTCTTACAAAATAATATCTTCAAAACAAGGTCCCTTACTAAACATTCCCCTAGATAATCCGTACTGAAGCCCCTTTCGTATTAAAGCCCCTTTCCATATTACGAGAATCTTTTCCAACGAAGGAGATTCCCTTTCCGAGGGATGAGGTGTTTAAAACCTCCTTCCACAAATATATATATATATACCATTGGGGCAAGAGTTACCTGCAAAGGAAGACAACCTCTTCCTGATTTTCTTTTTCAAGAAGAATAATCCCTTTACAATGAAGGAAGTATTTAAAAAGTTCCTTCCGTGAGGAAGGAGAGACTTCTATAACAACTTTTTGCATTACAAGAATTTTATCTGAAGGAGAAGAATCCCCCTCCCGGGGATAGAATGTTCAAAGGTCCTTCTTTTTGTCAAATATACTTCCTACATCACAACATCCCATGCTACAAGAGTTTTCTAGAAAGAAGAGAAATCCCCATCTAGGGGATAACACACGTGAAAGGTCAATCCCACTCAAAAGACACCCCCTCCCTACACCAACCTGGAGCTGGGGGACTAATTGGACATTGCAATATTGTGTCGTGGGTTTTGGTTATTAAAGTCTTTTTACTAAGGTAAGGGGGGACCCCATTCATCATCTTTTATGCATGAAGACGTATCTCATAAAGAAATCACCATCTTAAAGAGACTTCCAAGAAAAATAGTCCCTTTCCAATAAAGGAGGTATTGGAAGGTCCATTCCAAGAAGAATGAAAGTCTTCTACAGCAACACCTCATGTTTCAAGAGTTGTCCTTTTAAAGAAGAAGAGTCTCATTCTAAAGAGTGACAAAGTCTCTATGGAAGGGAAAAAGCCTCCTGTAACAACACTTAACATCCCAAGAATTTTTTAAGAGGAAGAAACCTCCATATACATGTTAACTTTTATCAGAAGGGAATGGGCCCCTCTCATTAGTTCCCTCCATTAGCCCCTTTCATCATCCTTCATGTGTTAGACTTCTAACACGTATTAAAAATATGCTTTTATATTTATGACTAACAAATATAATTGGTCGATCATTGCTTATAATTCCCCTATGTGAGATAAAGCCCTCTTTAAGAGGCACAATACTTATATTTTCCCAAAAATGGGATAAAGCCCTCTTTAAGAGGCATAATACATATAATCCTCTCTAATGGGAAAATGACATAAATTTTCCTTCACGAGTGTGAAAGGAAGGCCTGGCTGAGGGGCTTGGATCCATATACAAAAATAACCCCATCTATGAGGCTCAATACTTGTAATTTCCCCCTTGGAAAATAGCCCTATGCACAAGGCTCGGTATTTATAAATTCCCCAGAGGAAAATAGCCCTATGCAATGGTTTGATACATTTTCATCATCACATTGGAAATTGTCTACGCTTTAGTTTCTATGTCCAATACTAGTAAAGCAAGAATAGCATGATCATTATTAGAGTCTGTTAATCGATTACTAACAACTTTGGCAGGGTTATTCAACAAGAAGAAAGAAATACGTAGAAAAAAAGCTTAACATTGTCTTGGTTATAGCAAAGAAACTTGGGCTTAAAATTCCCTTATCCCAATCATAAATAATTAGCATATGAAACTGGGGGACTTTAAAGGGTAGTTCCTGGATTGGGCCCATGGTATGGGATGAGTTTAGAGATGCGTAATCTTTGTCTCGTCCATGACTTTCCCATCTTGACTATACTGGGTCCAAATTTGATAAGTCAAAATAGAAGAAGGACCGCGTGTTTATATCAAGGTATATTTAAATTATCAAGAGAATTGGATCAGATCATGTGAACTAAGTATCATCTACCTCAACCAAAATATCAAAAGAGAATCTCGTCCAAAACTGGTCCAATAAGTGGGTTTAAAAGGGATGAACCTATCCCGTATGTGATAGATGAGCTAAGACTACATTAGTCTTTTGTCCACATCAAAATAAGGACTAGGGGGACTTGCAAAGCCTGCTGTGAAAATAGGTCTCTGTCCCATGATGAAGTCCAAGCCAGGAAAGCCTAGAAGAAACCAAAATACTTGGGGAGTTCTAGTTACTCTAACCAAACATCCTACCAATCAGATAAGAAGGAGATAGGAAATTCAACTTTGAAAGTAAGAAAAGGGGGAACAAGCAGTTATGAGAAAGGCTGGCGATTTGAAAGGTGTCATCGCATCTTTAGGGGAGCGTGAGAAGCTATTTTAGAACTGTTGCCAGTTTAGGTATGGGCCTGACGATGGGCTGAAAAGATAAAAGGGGGATCGGATAATTTAAGTCAATGAAAAGTCCGAGTTGGTTCATTATCCTTACCACAGACGGGGGGAGACCTGATGAAGTTACCCTAGAAAGGAACCCAACAATAGCATTCCCACTTTAATAACCGTTAAAGTAAGGGTGATGTCGATAGAGGGTGCCGACGCTAACCTTATGAAGAAAGTGCGGAGATGAGCAAATGTCTTTAGGAAATATATAGAGAAATGTTGAGTCGTTTAAGATAACACGAAAACCGGGTCGATAGAGGAAACAACATAAGCAGACACTTCGGGAGGATAAAGAAAGCGTCGGGATAAAGAACTGATATAAGTCCATTACACTCGTCATAAATAACGAGCACAATGGACTGGGGAGACCTGAAGAGAGTACCCTTGAAACGGGTCCTTCAAGCGATAAGAGAAATTGGCCTAACACATGCTCAAAGTAAGGGTGGCTAAAGAAAGGAAACCCAAAAGAGAGTAACCAAAAGACCTCCCAAAATAACTAAATGAAATCAAAGGTTCCAGAAGGTTTAAAGGCCTGTCCAATCAATCTAAACAAGTGGTGATATCAACCCAAAAGAAAGGATTAGAATAACACATGTTGCTAGAATGGATAGGACCTAAGTCAAAGAGAACAATGGCCAACGGGAAAACTTGTAGGTCAAGAACCAGCATATAATAGTTCTATGGATATTATTTTTGTATCAAGATACCTCCTGACCATATGAAGGTCAATCGGAGAATAAGGAGGATAACACAAGAGGGCACGACGGAGGAAGAATAGAGACTTGTTGTAAGTCCATTGTACTCGTCATGAATAACGAGCACCATGGACTGGGGGACTTGAAGTCTACGTTGGGATTGGGCTCCGGAGGTAGGCTAAAATCTATTAATCAAGAAAGAAGGCCCAAGGCCGAAGGGAGAAAAGGAATACACAACAGGCCAGGTACCAAAAGCTCAAAAAGAAGAAAGTGAAGAAAGACACGAGCGACAATAGTCATTGAGTCTATTACCTTTATCATAAATAACAAGGGCAATAGACTTGGGGACTTGAAGAGCCTACCCATGAGGCGAGCCTCATAAGTAGGCTCTGACTCAACAAGACAATAAGAGTCCAATACTTAAGGCCCGACAAGGTGGATATTCTAGAAATGTATTTGGAGGGAAATCCTCTTGTAATCTTGGAGGGAAAGCCTCATGTAATTTTGGAGGGAAATCCATTTGTAATACCTCCCCTCTATATAGGAGGAGGAAGGAACCTTGTAAACACATTACACATCCACTAATACTTACAAATATAACATTTGATCATTATTCTCTCTATCTTGTTAGAAACTTTACCCCTCGTGGGAATATGTTTCAACAGTTAGTAAGTGTAATATATGCTATATTTAGTAACATGACATTAACTTTTACTTTTTTAAAAAGAAATACCAGTCGGGTTTCAAGTTTAAGTTCATACCTTTGAATCCTCAAACGGGTTGGAGGAGTCACAATTAGACGGATATGTGCTAGAGCCCATGGATACTAAAATCTTTGGCTGCCTTTCTAGTTTTTGGGTAGCAACAACTCCAGGGCCGTCCCTGAGAATACATGTTATAGGCCTTGTGCGAGAGAAAAAAATGGCCCCTAATATAAACTCACACACGCGTGTGCACACACACAAACACTTATATAATCAATAATAGAACATACAAAATTGTTAAGCTAAAATCTTAAATAATTAAATATATTTTATAAAGGATAAACCTAATCAAATAATTTTAAAGTTCAAGACATAATTCATAACAATACCTCGTAATCAAAATTTGTTTCAATTTCAAATGGTCATAACTCAGTATGAGAAAAAGTCTTAGTTTTAATATCAAATAATAAACATGTTTACTTTAAACTAAACATGTTTTTTTTGCAACTGAATACAAACAATTACAAATTAAATATCTAAACAAAGATGATATATATAAATGCATAAAGCATAAACATGCAAAAGTGATATTTAGAAAAACCTTCTCCTTAGGTGCTGTTTGTTTTTCCTTAAAAGCACTTCTCCACCTCTTTTGTCTGCACTGAGAAGAGGGCGCGCAGACGTTGGGCTCTGCAGTGTGTTTGTTTTCCCGAAGACGTTTCATTAAAAAACGTCTGCGCGCCCTCTTCTCTTAGAAGTGTTGGTATTGTTGCTTCTCACCTCTTCTATCCCATTTTACTCCATAGTTTTTCTTCTTCATTCATCAGAGACTCCCAAATAACTTCTCCTCCTCCACTCATCCTCCACCACTTCACCGCTACCGTATCCACTCTTCCACCGCCGCCTCCACTCCTCCACCGCGCCGCCTCCACTCCTCCACAGTCGCCGCTGCACACCACGTCGCCATCCATCAACCCTGCTGCACACCACCCTGTCACCGACCACCAACCTCGCTGCACACCATCCCGTCACCGACCACCCTGTCACCATCCAGCCTGCTCCGACGCCTTCTCCAGGTTTAGTAACTGTTAATTAGATATGTTAATTGATTAGTTTTTTTTAGGTTTTTGTTAATTGATTTGTTCAATTAAGGTATTGGGTTTTTGTTAATTTAATTCTTGTTAATTGATTGTTAATTCTTAATTGAGTTGTTAATTGATTGTTCTATGTCTTTAGATACATTATATGTTTGAACTATCAAGTTGGGTTTGTTGTTCGGGCTTGGGTTTGAATATATGGTTTTCGGGTTTAGTTATAATGGAAAAAAAAAGTGTTCAAGTAGTTCGGTTCTTGCGTTCATATATAATAATTAAAAAACGTGTTCGGGTTATACGGTTTCGGGCTTACATGAATTAATTAAAAAAATGTTTGGTTTATTCTTATTATCGGGTTTGGGATAGTTTGAGTCGTGATTGGGTTAGTTTGCGTCATGTTGTTTGGTTTTTGTTTGTGTTAGTACGTGCTATTTTAGGTTGTTCGGGTTATTATAACATGTATTTATTTGTTTATTTATATAGATTTGACAAGACTCGACAACGGCTACACTTATGGGACTTGACAGTTTGATTACGAGATTAATGTCGAAACTTTTTTTATAGATTGTTTGTAAGAGCCTAACGATTCTCATACATGTTAAACTTGGATGATGTATTTTGATGTTATTATTTTTAATTATGTACAATTTGTATTATTTTGTATAAATATTAGATTTATGTATTTTTAATTGTTGTTGGATAATTTTAGCAGTTTGCAGACGTTAAAAAACAAACAGTCTTCTTCTTGCAGACTGCAGAGATTTAGTCCACCTCTTCTGCTACAGATGTCTGCAGATGTGGTCCGCAGACTGCAGACATTTTAGCTCTTAAAAAACAAACAGCACCTTAGTGTCATCCAAATAGTTAAACAAGATGCAAAAGTGTCCATATTTTAATATGAGAGACAAATATCTCCATAAAATGATAATATATATAACATTGATTTATGAAAAAAAAAGGAAACGTAGAGATGATAAACAAAGAAGCCAGTAATGCATTTCAACGAACCCTATTGGTGATCTCTTAGACTACTTTTATTCATAACCCAGCCCAACCCAACTTTTTAATAAATAATTAATTTCTCTCTCTTCCTCCCAACACTTTATTATTTTTCAAAAAGTTAATAAGTTATAATTAATTTTTCACTTTTATTCACAACTCAACCCAACCCAAATAAATTATTTTAATACATATATCTTATTAGTTTTTAATTTATTCTATAAAATTTAGTAAAATTAATAAAAATATTTATTTTTTAAACAATATTATTTTAAGTATAAAAATCATTAAAAAAATAATATCATAATTCTATTAAAAAAACCTTGAATTTTTACAACTATTAAAAAAACAAAATTTTATAAAAATCATTAAAAAATAATATCATAATTTTATTAAAAAAACCTTGAATTTTTACAACTATTAAAAAAACAAAATTTTATATATAATAATATTAAAAAATACATATTTTTAAAAGTGCTTCGTTTCTAATAAAATTGATGAACCTATGTTTTTAGATTTTTGAAATAAGTCAAATAATATAAATTATTAAATAAAACTCAAATTATATAAAAAACGAATTGTTTAAAAGAAAAAAACAAAATAATATTTAATTAAAAAGTGGGTTGTGACCTAGGTTGGGGTTGCAACCCGGGTTGTAGTGTGAAAAGGATTTAATCTTTTTATTTATTTCTTAAATAGTGTCATGCCTTCTAAGACCACCCATATTGGTGAACTAGTGTGGTGTTGTGGCACTATTTAAAATATATATATATATATATATATATATATATATATATATATATATATATATATATATATATATATAAAATTCACCATAAATGGCCGAACAACTTCGAACTAGTGTGCTCCCACAATCTAGTTTGCCATCTTTAACCATGCCCACATGTCATCCACATTGGTTCAAATTTTAATTTATTTTTTCTTTTCTTTACATACTAATTAATTTTAACACTAAAATTGTTTTTACTTAATAACTTTTAATAATTAAGTTTTTAAAAAAATCTAAAAACACAGTTGACGTAGGCTGTCGCGGTCTACTCAAACAATTAATTTTAAAGACTTAAATACCTATAAACTAGTATGGGTAAGTAAGGTCGTCTCCTCAGAGACTCAAGGAAAGTGTTAATTTTAATACTACTAATTTAATTATTAAACTAAGTCGGACATACGATGTCAAGCGGTTTGTAGAAAAAGATTAATTAAAACTAAATAATTACTTAAAAAGATTTGTAAACAATATTAATTAAAATTATTTATTCTAGATTCGGGTTATGTGTTCCATACGTCAATCACAGATTTTCTAGTCTTTGGTTTTATAATAATTGCTAGTCCTATGGTTTGATTTATGATGACAAACGATACCCTAACCGAATTATTGACACAAATGAACCTGGACTCCACAATTGTCAAATCTATGTCTAGGACAACTAACTCAATGATAAGGTTTGATGATTCTAATTCAATGACACAAGAGCTTAAACCCTAAATGTTGATGAACAACCAAACAAACATTACACAAATCAATAATCGCAAACACAAACTTTAATCAACCAAATAATCAACTAAGCAAGACAAATTCATATAAAATCAATCAAGCTATATTCATGAAGCACAAGAATATGATCATAACAGTATATTACACAAAACCTTAGCCTAGAACGAACACACACGACTAGTCGGACATCGACATAATCGTTAAAGCACTTATCTTGATGAACATAAGATCTTAGGACAAACCGAAAGCTTTGGGATGGCTGAAAGTCGCCCTAGAACACCTCTTCTGCCTCTGAAAGTCGTCTGTAACCGAATGGGGAGGTTAAAGGGTTTATATACGGCAAAACCTAAATTTTTGGCCGACTTAAGCATCTTCGCGTATCGCGAAGATGTCCAGACATGCTTCTTCGCGTATCGCGAAGGACAAAATAGTCGCGGCCGACATACTGCAACTTCGCGTATCGTGAAGTTGCCCTTCTTTGCATCTTCGCGTATCGCGAAGATGTAAAACTTCATATTTTCATTTTCCTTTTCTTGAATGCCTCGTGATGCGTGCACGTCCAATCTCTCACTTCTCAATCTTCGTTCCAAGCCCTTAAATATCCTCGTTAAGCTCCATAGCTTCCAATATTCTGAAACACGTAAACAATGCTTAACGTATCAATGTTTATTCATTTATTTAACTAAAATTAACTAATTAATATATAATAATAACTAACTTTTACCCAATCATCAACAGTATTGTTTAGTTTTTTTTTGTGAACACACAGATATAAATTTTATTAAAAAACATAAGATTGCAAAAACATATATTTATTTAATAAAAAATATTGAAGTTTGGGTTGTTAATGAGTGTGAAAGGTTTGGGGTTGGTTGGGTTGGGTATGTAGAAGAGAGAGAAATTAATTTTATAATAAAGTTTGGGTTGGGGTGGTTTGTGAATGGGAATGGTCGAATAAGAGTAGGGTAATGTAGGATTTGACCATTCTCTCTTATTCTATTTCATTTACTTTTAGTTTTATTTATTTTATTTTCAATAGAAACTCATACTTTGATGTGTTTCTGAAACTTCAAACCTCAATGGTGATGTAAAACAATTCTTATAACCTATACGGTGTGCTAAAGTAATGCAAACATGATGAAGAGAACAAACCGATTATTTTCATTAAGAATGAAGGTACCGTCGAGATCTTTGATGTCAACCGTAATATATCGGCAAGATTTTGTTGTTCCGCTGGACGTGATCCCACTAGAAGACTTGTTGTCTTGAACTAAATGGGCTTGATTGTGAACGAAAGGGGGCTCCAAACAGAGTTGAAGTGGCGCAAAATGAGCTCAAAACCCAGCCTCTTTGCTTCCCTATTTTTACTAAACTTATATTGATCTAAATGTCCTGTAGGCACTTGAAGTTTTCTTCACACTCTTGCTCTTCAATGTTTGCTCTTAAAGCGTCTCTGTGAGTTCGTATGAACTCCGCGGTTATCTTAAACCTTTCGGCCGTAATTTCTTCAACCTCCAAATCGTCTTCATTTACGAACAAACTAGTCCACCAGTGTTCTTTATATCTTCCCAGTATGGATGCGTCCTTATGGGCACTTTGGACATAGTGACGCTGCTGGTTCCGATGGAACCGAGGGTGGTGGTTGCGGTGGCATGTCGTCGGAGTGGTTGAAATTAGTAGAAAAAAATGAGTATGCGTCTTGTTGGCTGAAAGCAATCGTCATGTCCGACTTTTCAAGACTCGTCGGAGAATATTTCAAGATCTTTGCCTTTACGGAATATTCCGAAGTGTCGGGAAAAAGATTCCGGCGACGGGAATAACGACGATATGGAGAGCTAGGTTGCTGTTTGTTTACCGAAACAGTGGACGGACAAACCAAAACATTTTGCCGGTGAGACAACGGTGGTGGCGGCGGATTTGATCGACCATTCTTCTAGAGGTTTAAATGAGACCTGTGATTAAGAGGTCCCACGGATGACGCCAATGTTGAAACCTATTCCCACGAGGGGGTAAAGTTCCTAACAAGATAGAGAGATGGTGAACAAATGTTATATTTGTAAGTATTAGTAGATGTGTAATGTGTTTACATGGTTCATTCCTCCTCTTATATGGAGGGGAGGTGATGTGTTGTAAAACACACGTATTTTCCGCACCTTTTATCTACGTAATATATTATATTTTATGTGTTTTTACTCGTTTTAGATAGGTTTTACATACATTTATTAATCTTGTAGGTTTTGGGTAAAAGAAAGGAAGAAACCGGGACTTTTCGAGCTTTTTACAAGCCTTTTACGCATACAAGTTCAAGACAAAGCTCAAGGCCCGACCCGTATGCATCATGGAGGCCCAAGACCATATTATATTATATTATATAAAAAAATAAAACCCTAATCAGCCAAGAGAGCTGCTGATCGGAACCAACAGCAGCACAACAGCAGCCAACAGCAGCACAACAACAGCAACAGCAGCAACAACAACAACAGCAACAGCAGCAGCAACAACAGCAATAACAGCAGCCCGGAACACCCAATATCCTTTCTTTCATAACATTGTTCAACAACTTTAATTCTCTTGTTTAATTGTTAACTAGTTTTGCACTTGATTGAGAGATTGAATTGTTTATGATTAGTGTTGATAATTGGATGTTTGTTAAGATGATTGGTATGAGTTTAATGATGGTTTTATTAAGTGTTTGCTGCTGTCCAAAAATTATGCTCGGCTAATCTTGTTAGTTCTACCTAGGAATGATGATAATTGTCAGGTTTTGATGAGTTTTATGGATTGTTTGATTAATAGACCTTAATTGTTATTGTAAAGTTTGATTTAGACATGAAATAGGTTGTGTTTAAGGGCTGGAAAATTTGGTGATTCATTGCATAAACCCCGTGTGTTGATTGATTAGTTTTGTATTGATTGATCGGTGCATTGTTTGATTCTAGACTTTGTGTTTAGGGTTTGTTTGCGGTAGGTACCACCGTAGGGTTTTGTTGCGTGATTATTTGGATTAAGTATAGCGGTTAAACACCTTTCTTGAGACCGAGAGGTGATAGGAAGTTAGGGTTGTCTCATTGCCTTTGCATGCTAGAATAAGGATTGCGCGAGAGCGAGTTCGTTTCTTGTCAGGTTTAGGTGTTTGAGCGACTAGTTGATCTATTTTAGTTTAAGTTGAATTGTTCCTCTATCCTTGGTTGTGTAGTATTCATTGCCATTAGGGTCGAGTGTTGGTGAGACCGAGAGGTGATCTAGCATTAGAACACGTTAGCAATTGTTTCCCGGTTTGGTCGTTTTAGCCGATTTTGAGTAGTTAGAGTTTGTTGTGTGAGACCGAGAGGTAATCCAGTGAGCCCGAGCGATCCTTAGTCGTGTCATCTTTAGGGACCGGTGTCTATATACCATTCAATCCATTAGCTTGTTAGACCTACAATTTGATTCAGACCTAGGTAGACGTTTTCTCCATCCTAAGTTAACACAGTTAGTTTTTCGTTAAGTTTTCTATTTTTGGTAAGTTTTTTTGTTAATCCAGTTAGTTAAGTTAAGTTAAAAGAAATCAAAAATCAATATAATATTATTTTAAGGTAGGTCTTGTCTAGGGTTAGTGATCTTTAGCGTTCTAACGTGTCCACGTGTTCGATACTCGGACTTCCTAAGTCTATACTACTTGCGATCGGTACACTTGCCGGTTGTGTGTGGTTTTAGGATTTTCGTTTTAATATTAAAGCTTAGTTGTGAGGGTCAGATTTTTAGGGTTATTGGACACAAATCAGGAGGTCTTACAAATGGCTTTCCCTCCAAAATTACATGAGGCTTTCCCTTCAAATCCATTTCTAGAATGTCCGCCTTGTCGGGTCTTAAGTATTGGGCTCTTATTGTCTTGTTGAGTCAGAGCCTACTTATAAGGCCCGCCTCATGGGTAGGTTCTTCAAGTCCCCTAGTCTATTGCCCTTGTTATTTATGATAAGGGTAATAGACTTAATGACTATTGTCGCTCGTGTCTTTCTTCACTTTCTTCTTTTTGAGCTTTTGGTACCTGGCCCATTGTGTATTCCTTTTCTCCCTTTGGCCTTGGGCCTTCTTTCTTGCTTAATGAATTTTAGCCTACCTCCAGAGCCCAATCCCAAGGTAGGCTCTTCACTAACATATGTATGCAGGTTTCAAATCTTGAAAGTGTCTTACAAGAGCATTGGCCAACACTTGCATACTGAAGTGGGGACGGTTTGAAGTTTTTGCGTCAAGAATGAGAAAAACACGGTACTTATGCCGAATCGGTTTTCAACGAGTGAGATTATTTTCAGGCCGCACTTTCGCTCAAGAAAAAGGCAAACCTTCTCCAAGCTCTTGACGATGCACTTACACCTATTTATGCACGCAATTTTTTTTCCGAATATATAGTAAAATACTAAAATATGTAGAAGTTAACCAACGAAATAACAATAATTTAAAAGAACATTGACTAAACAGATGTTTTGCTTAATCATTGGCTTTTACCATATATAAGATAATCATGACATGTTTAGGTACAATAGATGAAAATTACAAATAATATAATCACACTGATAGGTGTTCCACACAATGAACCACATCAAAGGTGTGGGTTATGAACCTTTTATAGAGTGTAACGTGGACTCCTCAGGGAACCATCAATTATTCCAAGTGTATCAATGTATCGATGCATCGGCTACTAATTTTGTCAAATGCCCGGTTTTACCACACAGACGAGCCCGTGGGAATATGAAGTTGAGTTTCCATCGTTTTCGTCTGTTTTGCCTGTCGTGACGAACTTTAGATCATTATTCATCACTTCAACTCAATTCTTTATTGGATACTGTAAATTTCGTTATGCATTTGATAACTGATTGTTGTATAACTCAAGATATATATTTTTAATTGCGTTGTATAACTCTAGAGTATAGGTGTAAATTTTCTGTCGTTATATTATTATATCTAAAAATAAAAGACTAGTTTAGTAATTTTGCCATAAAATAACTCATTTGTTTTTAAGAGACTGGCATACTATATTTTTAATTATATATCCTAACTCCTAATTAGTACTAACTACAAACTTATAACTAGACTTGGGCATAAATCCCGGTCGCTGTCCTGACCCAGAACCGAACCCACTTACTAGACCAGAGGGTCAGTGGCGGATCTAGACCATATTTTCAGAGGTAACGTTTAAAAAAAAATTTTTTTACTTTATTTTATACAATAACCGATTTTTTTACGATATTTCATACAATGGTATTTGTTTTTTTTTAACTTGTCTTTGGACCGATATTATCATTTTCTTGTAATTTTCGTCTATAAAGATTGCTAATAAGAATTTGTTGTTCCATCTTCCAAGCTTCCTAATTTTTAAAGACAGAAAATTTAAACCATAACTCTATAATCAATTTCAATTTATACATAAACCCTAAATTCCTAATCAATTACAATTTCTAATTTATATTACTTGAATTTCCAACAAAACATAATCAATCAGTCAATTGCTATCATTGGGGTGGTGCTTCATTGCCAAAGGCAAAGCCTTTGAGTTTGGATAAGAGGTCTTTGGTTCAAATCCTAAAAACAACAAAAATTAAAAGTTCACTGTTAAAAAAATAATTTAATTGCCCATAAACAATTCCAAATTAATAATTTATATAAAGAAATAAACAATTACAATTTTAAGTAGAATTAAAAGAATACCTAAATTGAACAACTAGAATTCAAACCGTGGATGAGGGAGTGAGGGACTGAAGGAGCACCGACCATTGGCTACTCAGCTGCAACATGCAAGGGGTTGGGGCAGTCTGGGGTGGAAGCCACGACTGAATGAAAATTTGTTTTGTTGAATGTTGATGTCCAACCTAAACCAAACATTTAAGCATAAAGGAAAAACAAACAAATGGTTTTATTTAGTTTGTGCTTAAATTTGGTTGGGCTTTTAATTGGTTTCTTATTTTAATTTGGTTTGGCTTTAAACAGACAGGGGTAACGTTATATTTTTCAGGGGAAGCGAAATACGAAAACTGACCAAAACATATAAAATTTGTACTACCGAAGAAAAGTTGAGGGGTAGCGGAGGCTACCCCTAGTTATATACAAGGTCCGCCCTTGCAGAGGGTACAAACTAGGTTTCAGTTTCTCAAAGAAATCGTAACCCGATCAGAACCGAACCGGACCCACCGGAACCGATTTCACCTCTACCTAATCAAAACCCAAACCGACCCGGCCAAAAACCGATAAAAACCTGACAAAACCGATCACAAAACCCGACAATACCTGGAACCGGTTCTTACCCGATGCGATTCTTTACCTTGTTGACCAAACCTGAAACTTGACGCTTTAACTGTGTCTTTAAAGCCCTTTTAACAACCGTTAGGTGTTCATTTCGTATTATAAAGTACAAAGTGTGATGTCATCGATCATGTCATAGATATTTTCAAGCGGCTACTGTTTATGGAAGACTTCGAAAGTAATGATGTTTGGCTGATGTATTTAATCTCACCGCGGACGACATACCTAGGGCCACCTTCAACTGGATACTCGCATGTTTACTCATCCTTATTTACATATACACACATGCATATATTCAAGTATACAACTGAATCTTGTGGTCTTGGCTGAAGTGGGGACCACTATGTTTGGTCATTTTGGTGTCTGTGTCCTGACTCTATTAATATATAATAAAATAATCGTGTGTCTTGACTAGCTGATAATAAATTGATTCGAGATGGCCAATCTCTCAATAGATAGACCTTTTGAGCGTGTAAGACTCCAAAGAAACAGATAGATAGACCTTTTGGATAATTTCTAACTGCACCCCTAAAATGAAAATCGCCCCTTTGCTGACGTGACGCCACATAACACCCCCTCTCCCGGTTGTTATGTGATGGGACTCTAGTATCAACGCTAATGGTTTAGTTCGTTTATTTCTTGTTGTCATAGACACTACCCCATTCGTTCGGATACTTATATGTTTATGTAATTCATTTTGTATACGTTAATTGTACAATTTCCCAAACCTGTCCTCCTTTATACTAAAAGTAAGTGTTTAGAGATCATAATCTACTAGGCGGGTGCCCGCGCGATGCGGCGGGTGTCCGAACGCAAACCCTGCGAATCACATAACAATTAAGAGTGTTCATGGTTCAGTTTAAAGCCTTTAAACCAGTCATCAGTTTGGTTTCACGGTCCTTTTTTTTACTTTCACTCGATTGGTAATTTTAAAACCGTAGCTAAAGGTTTGGTTCACGGATTATGCTAAAAACCGGCCATATGAAATCAGATCAAACTTAAATTTTGTATGCATTTTTATCTCTTTTATTATTTAGTATTTGACAAGTTTTGTTATATATATTCGATATAGTTAAGATATAAATAAACAAAGTCTTTTTTAATACAAGTAAACATGACTATTATAACTTTAAATTAACCTAATTCTAGTATGATTTTTATGATCTTCATTCTTGTTATAATTTCGCATCCTACGTGTACCATTAATCTTTACCATTTATGTAGCTAAAACTATCATTTTTCCTATTTTGTTATATATAAGAGAGTTGGTAATGATTCGGTTTCAATTTTCAATGATTCAATTTTGGTTTGGACGACGAAAAATCGATACTAATGGTTGGGCTCACAAGTTTAACTTACAAACCATAAAGAACCGACATCGAGCATCCCTACATAACTTATTAATTTTTTAAAATTGAAAGAATTATAACAATATGATACTTAAATTAAAAAGAATAAAATGCTCGATTTTATGGTGCACTTTTATTACAAAAATATTAGCGTACGAAATTACGGGCGTTTAAAAATCGTGGTGGAAAGTTAGTTTAAGATTAAAATTAAAAACATAATATGGTTAAAGATGAGAGGGCAAACTTGTAAGTTAGGTGAATTGTGTTTAAAAGACAAGTTTACCCCTTCTTACACATATACTTTATGCATTAGGATTTGTAAAACTCTTAAAATCAAGTGTCTTAATTTACCATTGTCTTATGTATTATATACAGTATAGATAAGATAACCACATATAATAGTTACATGTATTCCTAGTGAGTATACAAAAAAATGTATAAAATCTTCAGCATAAGTAAATAGAATGTAAACTGAAAAGGTGGAACGTATGAAATAACCACAGTTAGAGATGTCAAAAAAACTAAAACCTTATATGAATCAAAGTTTTACAATCGAATATAATATAATATTAATAAGTTGTTTACCCGCACGTTGCCGCGGAGACGTTAACTCGTGAGAAAACAACCAACATTGACACGCGAAGACACTGAAATTGAAACATTTAAGACACTGATGTTGAAACGTTTAAGACAACCTTTGGATTAACGATGGTGCATATACGATTCTCTTGTTCGTAACACACTATTAAAATCGAGTACAAAATTACATGCAACAAAATAACTAAATCATTTTCCAAAACCGCTTCTTTTTTCTTCTACCCCTCTTGCCTTTTCATGTACTCGTTTTTCATATGCTTTTTTTTTCAGCCGGTGCAGCCTCAGGAGTTGCTTCCGTTTGCTACATGTTGTGCTATCATCTTAAATCTTATTACTCAAAACATAACATAAGAATTAGCCACTAATCACCTTTTGTTGACCAAAGAATTTGACAACCATCACACCTTAGACTTTGGCTGCAAATCACTTATATATTATCTTAATAATCCAACTTAATAAATTAAGAAAACAAATTATTCATTCATGAGCAGCCAAAAGAAAATTAATTTAAAATTAGGAGTACGAGATGGTAAATATTTCATTAGCTGAGAACGTTCTCGGCCAATAAGTGGAAGTTAGAATTATTTAAATTCAAACATATTTAAATTGAAAATAACAATATAAGTTTTTTTTGGCAGTACATGTTTTACTCAACCATTATTCTTGGGCATGTGGGGGAGCTAGCCTCTTCACAAATTGCTTTCAAAATAGTACATTGCAATTACTTAATGTTCCTTTTGTAGAATATGAAACCTCAAGTACTTTTAGTACAAAACATTAATAAACGCGGTGAAGTTTTATAAAGCTAATGGAAATGGAACTTTCACATTCAAATTACTATTTTCAGCAAACTTGTTATTTGAATTGTTTTTAGATTTTGTAAAGCTTTTAATTTCCTGATCTTGTTCACCCTCACACTAAGACTCAGTTATATCATTCACACCACCCTCAACACATTGTGATGAATAAGTTTCAACAACTGAAATTTCATAAAGAGGACGAGTACTTACCTCATTTATGCGGATACTCGTCATGTTAGAGGATTTGTGAGTTGGACATATCTGAGTATCACTACAAAGCTTACCTTGATCTCTTCTGATGATTGCCACTTCTTCAGTTAATTGTGTAACCTGCTATGACAATGCTTGATTTCCTTATCTCTCATATCTTTGCTTTTCTGAATATCCATCATTAACTCAATAATTGTATCCAATTTTTCATTGATGGAATTATAATCCGACCCATGCTGACACTCTTGCCAATTTCGTGAAACTGCAGGACAATCTTGATAGTGATACGGGCCTTCAAAATAACAAAAATCACCATCATTGCTCATGGTGACAATAGCGTGCTAAGGTTTCTGGATTTTCTGTTAAAAATAACCTGCAAAAAGAACTAAAATACCCGAGGTAAAATGGAACAGAAATAAACAAAACAAAACAAGAAAAATCTTTTTGTATTTTTTATTTTTATTATTATTATTTTTAATTAATTTTTTTTGAAAGCTCAAACAAACGATATAACACTAAGCGCACTAGCTCCCCGGCAACGGCGCCATTTAGATGACCGTCGTTTTAGTCATGCAAAAACCTAATTAAACTATATAGATAGAGTAAGTAGGGTATCGTATCCACGAGGAGCATGTGGTCAGTATTACAAAGTTCGTTTGATTTTTTTTATATAAATTTAACTAATTAAGGTGGACAAACGATGTCAAGTGAAAATTAGAAGATTGGTTTTAAAACAATTTAAGGAAAATGCAACCTCCTCCGGGTTTCAAGTTCTAGGTTTCACACAAAATTTAGTTAATTAATTGGGAACCACATAGACATAGTTCTGGAAATTAGTTAAAGTAGCTATTGAGATAGGCTTTTGTCATCAAACCTATACAAGTAATATGTATAACCTTAAGGAATATACGACCACAATGAGTCTAGAATATTCTAAGGCATAGAATATAATTCAAACATAGATTCCTAAATGCAAAATCATGAATAAGGCCATGTAATACCATCCGAATAGTTTAAACGAGTAAAATCGGGTAAAATTGTAATAGGGTGTGTATGCGCACCCAAAACGTAAAAACAGTTAAAAGGGGCATCATGAACTCACCTGAAACGAGGCACAAAATCACCACGAGCTAAAGAACCCCTAAGTATTCCCACAACTCACACGTCTATCGGATTATACACAATAGTTACTAACGATACCGAATGAACTCGTTTATCCTACGAGGTGTTCTAACATGGTTTGAGTTACCTAAGCCTCGTCCTCACCAATTTCAATTACAACAGCCCCCGGGGCCTTATATTTACCAAAACCACCCTTAGATAAACCCGAAATTAAGGAATTCCCAAATTACCCCCGGAAGTTGCCAGTTGAACTTGCGCGTTTGTGAGTCGTTTATGCTCTTAACATCCAACTCAGCCACGTGTGGACCAAATTTGATAAAATCACAGCCGAAAATTCCACACGACACTGCACGAGTTGGATGGATCAGTAATTCGCAAGCACAACGCACAAACTACCAATAAACGCGAATTTGCGTTGTACCGACCCGTTTGAGTAACCGAAAAACAATTCAGCCCCAGTACTTAAAAAAATTATTTTTACATAGCCCATATATTAAACCGAATCTACATAAACTGAATTGGTTGTTAATTCCTTCAAACATCGCGCTAAAAGCAACAATTAGCAAACTAGACAACCGAAACCTAGTTTTCACATAATCAACAATAGACCACTCTAACGAATGCTAAAGATCATAATACTAAAGTATGATATACAAGACATACCTAGGAAGATGATGGAGAAAAAACTTCAATTAAAACAGCCCCAAAAGGACCTCAATTGGTCAGCCACCGGTTAAGTTCTAAACCGGAAGAATTGATCAATGTCGAGTATAAGGGGCACATTTTAGCATGCAAAGACGTATTTTATTACATAGGAAGACCATAGAAATAAATTATAAAATATTTACAAGATTTTATTAAGTCTCTTAGGTTTATATAGATATTTTTATTATATTATTCTAGTGGACATAAAAACCATAAAAATTCCTCCAACACAGAAAGGTACGTTCAGCTATTGCAGTGTGCAGCAAAAGTATTTTATTTGTTTAAAAATCATTACCAAACCAAATTAAACGATTCCAATTGTGTTGTAATTTTAACTCAAATGTGAACTCTCAGAAGTGGAATCAACCAATTTAGACTTTTCAAAAAGGAGTTATGATGTCGGGGAGACAGACCAGAATCCGTCCAAGAAAAATTTGAATTTTGAGCTACACATGACATATAAGCTCTTTAGTAACCCATTCTCACAATTTGAATTTTGAGCTACACATGACATATCTCTCCAAGAAAAATGAACAACAACAACAATGTCGAGCATTCCGTGATGGTTTCGGCACTCAGCCATGTCATACGAGGCGGTAACAACCCTAGTGGTGGAGTTGTGTTTGTAGCAAGTCCGCAGGAGCAAGAAACATGTGTCGTTTGTGGACTGACGGTCCCAGACAAGTGTTTGGGGTGTGAATTATTCACTACCCGAGAAGAGACGAGGGTGAAGAAATATAGAGGAGTGAGTTTAAAGACGTCCGGGAACTGGGGGGCGGAGATTATGATTCCGGGGAAAGTGAGGATGTGGCTTGGGACGTTCAAGACGGCGGAAGAGGCGGCTAGAGCTTACGATAGGGCTAACATTTACTATAGAGGAAAGAATGCCAAGACGAATTTTCCAGTCGAGGATTACCCGGAGATCCAACCAGCAGACCTACTCTAAAAAACACGTGTCTCTACCAATTGGACTAAATATATAGTATGCATTGCTAGTGGTATAAATAAAGTCTTCATGAATATTAATTAGTACAATTTATCTATCTACGGTAAATTATGAGTTAATTATTAGGATGTGGTGATTTTAATTTATTTACGTGAATGTATTCACGCATGTAAGTTTATGATGCTTTTTTAATAATAAGTTTCCATTTAAAAGATTTTAAGTAAAAAAATTGAAAATCCTCACCTGTTTAGCAACACGCCTGTTGGTAATTGGCCGGTGATCAAACAATTGAATAAGAACACAAGATAATAATTGATATGCAAATTTGAATTTGATTATTGTGAATAATTTGTCTGATACTATGAAAAGTGATTGATGGAGGGGTATATAAACCCTACCAACCTTTCCCTTAATTAGAGATGCAACGTTTCATATGAAGCGATTCAATCTAATTACAATACTGACCCTCTAAATTATTTAAAATAATACTTTTAACCTAAACATACTTTAAACTAATAAAAAACAGACCCTTAAAGTTTATAAATATAAGACTAAATTTTGTTTAAACTTCCAATAACGCCCACACTCCCTATTAAGGTTCAGGTTTGTCACATTCGGGTTAGCTGGGTTTCAACCCTATATTAAGTTCATTGTCCGGGACGGTAACCTTTTCATATTTTTGATTATTTGACACTCCGAAATCAAGTTTTGGGGAAGTCCTCTGCCCATTAGCAATGTTTGGGGTCGTTGGGTTTATATTGTCAAATGTCAACTGCAGGAAATGTCAAAATAGAGTATTAAGTAGTCAATAAAAGTCAAAATCAAAGAAAATGCTGAAACCTATAGATGACCCTCTTGGTAGCCCATCACTAATGTTAGACATGAATGCATAAAATGGTAGTTATACTGATGGCCTAATGTGGTAACTCTAGCGAAAGTACGAATAAATTGACCAAACATAAACGGATATAACTTAGCATTAATAAACACAAACGAACAAGCTTTATATAATTATATACAACTGCTTATGCATTATTTAAAATTTAAACGAACAAACAAAATGAACGAACATAAATAAACTAACATAAACGGACATCCACAATGGATGAATAAAACATGTGTTCATCTTCGTTTGTTTAGTTAAACGATCATAAACGAATTTCCTGTCGAACATTATGTTCATGAATATTTGGTTCTATTACAGGCCTACAGGCTACAGGTTGGGTTTTTTATTTATTTATTATTTTTTGTAATTTCATTGTTATAAATTTGCGGCTCAAATCCTTTTTTTTTTCTATCGACGAGATTCATACACTATATTCCTATATATGCTATTGACAAGCTTCATAAATGTGAAGCAAATAGATATATGTCTAGCAGTCTAGATATATTGTACAAGCAAGTGAGCAAGGTTAGGATAGGATAATACTTCAAGTCATATTATGTTAAGAGTGTGTGTGTGTATATACACATCAATAAGCAACATGTCTTTCTACATTTAAACCAGCTTTCAACACAACTAAAGACTTTTATTTCTTTTAATTTGTTCAACAGGTTTGTTTATTATTTACTTTTTTTTTATCTTAAACTGTCACGAAAATCATTATTACTATGAACAATCTTTAGCGTCATAAATTTTGGTGATTCACAGTGGCCAGGATCATACTGTGACTCCTCTAACCTATTTGATCTCTGAACTTTTTTACTTTAAATCATTTGCTATTTCTAATTAAACTCAAAACGATTACAATAAAGTGACAGGCAAACGGACAACAATCTACATCGCAACACCCTTTTGAATAGCAAAGCCAATCCTACTAAAAACGAAGCTTTGCGACTTAAGAGCTGAAAAAGTACCATGTACAACACGCTGAACCCTGCTCAGAAATTTCACAGCCTTCGAGGCCAGAAACCAAAATGTATCAAAAGTAAAAGAGAGAAACACATGTTGATTTAGTATGTGTATGCATATGTGTAGGTTTCAAATACCAAAAGTGTGTTACAAGAGTAATGGCCAACACATGCATGCCTAGAAGGCGATGATTTGAAGTTTTGACGTTACGAATGGGAAAAACACGGCACTTGTGCTTATCAATCGGTTTTCGACAAGTGAGGTTACTTTGAGGCCGCACTTTCTCTCTAGAAAAAAAAAACGAACCTTCTCGATGCTTAGACGAGTGTGTGTACGACTATTTAGGCAGAAAGTACAATGATAGGATATTTTGAAATGTGAAGTAGGTGAATTAAAATGGACAAGCTAACCAATTTTAATCACAACAGACAACATTACGCCTACGAGGCAGTATAGATCATAATACGTGTCTTGTCGTTTCACGAATTATGCGATTCATGGGTGAACATTATTTCTGATATCATTGGGTGAAATTATGCCTCACTATATTTTTTTCACTCAATAAGTCATAATCAAACTTAAATTTTCATCCAATAGGACATGATACGTTTCATGATCTGGCTCAGTTCACTTACGGGAGTTTGTTTATTATGTCGAGTGATGTTATGTGTACGTAGTTATTTTATTGCTTAAAAAAGTCAGCATGTTATAGTTATTTTATTGGTTATAAATCAATGTGTGTATTTATAAATAATTGAATCAATATTTACTTTGGTAGATGATCAATTGTAGATTTTCAGAGTGAACTAAACCCTACATATATCATTACATCATGATTAAGATCATTATTGAAACAGTACAAGAATCTCTGCATAATGTACAATACTTGAAATAGGCCTATAAGGCTATCCGCTATGGTGGGGGGCATCGAAGCCCCTCCACCGTGCCACGTCAACGTCACGTCATCGTCTCGTAGAAAACGGGGCATCGGAGCCCGCCCCGCTATGGTTAATGCCCCTTGGGCGCCCCCAATATATATATATGTGTGTGTGTGTGTGTGAGAGAGAGAGAGAGAGAGAGAGAGGGAGGGAGCCCACCGCGCCCATCGTCCCCTCCACCATTCCCCCTCCAGCGCCCCCACCGACAGCGCCCTGCGGCGATGTTCCGCACCCTCGGCGCCCCGCTTCTCTCCCTTCCACGCCCCATAGCGAGGAGCCTAAAAGAGGGTGTGGGTTATGAACCTTTTATAGAGTGCAATGTGGACTCCTCGGGGAACCACCATTTATTCCAAGTGTACCAATGTGTGATGCACGGCTACTAATTTCATCAAATGCTCAGTTTTACCTCAAGAACGAGCCTGCGGGAAGAAAGTTGAATTTTTATCGAATTCATCTGTTTCGAGTCGTGACAAACTTTAGATCATTCCTTCAAATCAATTCTTTATTAGATACTTTGAATTTCGTTATGCGTTTGATAATTGATTGTTGTATAATTCAAGATAAACAAACGCCAATCACATCGAGCAGCTTCATTTAATAAATGATTTCTTTCTAACATTATAAACGTATATCATATCCAAAAAAAATAAAACTTTATTATTATTATTATTATTATTATTATTATTATTATTATTATTATTATTATTATTATTATTATTATAAAATAACTTATCATATGGTAAGACTTAAGAGATTGGGGCATTGGGCTACTACACTTCTAATCAGGCTATAACGGACTAACGGTATTAATTGGGCAGTCCAGGCCCAGTTTACAATTCACAAGTCCCAAAAACTTGTGTATTATGAGTATTACAATAACAATTATGAATAAATTCATATATAAGAAATATATTATTGCAATATATATTTAATACGAATCTGTAACTAAAGTCGTTCAACTAGCCATTTTTAACAAAATTAACTTATATTCAACTCGTCTCAAACTCAAGCCAGTTTCCATCTTATTACACCAGGAATTGACTCGTTTATTGTTTTAATTTTAATTTTGTATTTTCTAATACTCTTTAATTAAAAACTTGAAATTAATTCAAATATTGTACAAGGAAAGGAACTAAATTATATGGTGGGCTAACATGCGAGTTTCTTTAGCTGTCAAGCCAAATCAGCTCAAGTTTTTATACAAGTTATCTCTAGCTCTAAACCGACTCTCAACATTTACACAAGTCAGCAAACTCGAGCTAAATCAACTCGATTTTTTAAGGTACTACTTTAAATGAACCAACAAGAGAGTTACAAAAATTAATTTAACAAATTCTATTGGTAATGAGTTTAGGAGAGGGGGGGTGGAAATGTGGAATGAAAAGTTTAGGGGGTGACTTGTAAGATGCTTGGAAGATTAGGGGGTTGGTAAAAACTTGTGGGACACCTCTTCCTTTTACTTCAAGTGATGAAGCAAAGAATAAAGCACAATAGAGGCAAATGATTGATTTTCTTTTCTAAAAATCTACATTATTGCATGGGTACAACTTCATATGCATGATTTACACATTATTATAAAATAAGTTTATTATTATTTTTTTTTTCATTTTCATTATACAACTATTTGAAAAGTTTGGTACAAGTGTCATATGCTAAAAGCAGTAAGCTGTTATTAAGGGTGATAATAGTTGTGTATTTTCAATTTTGTGGTTTGCATCCGGAAACCTTCTCTCCATCTAATGGTGCACTATACGACAACCAAACGGGTTTGGTCAGTAATACATGATTGGATTAAATTATCTAATTTCGTATCTTTTGATTTTGTGAGGAGCTTGCTCAAACACCCAAGTAAGCATAAAAGCAATATGAAGGAATGCTAGGTAGTTCAAGCGATTTCAAGTGTTACATGTTGAATGATCTGGAAATCAAGGAATGATATGATGTTCAATAAAAAGCCGCTTTCGTTGGAATACGTGATTAATGAGATTAAAACGACCTTATTTTTCTGGGTGAAGCAGACGGTCAACTTTGGAGTGGGAAAAGTGGTGTTGTTTTAACTTTATTAGTTTTCCTTCGTAGCAGGCGCTTAGCTGTTCTCGTAACTATAATCGGTTTGTTGTTTCTTTTATTTGTACGTTTGGGTCTCTCGCTTCCTGTAGGTCGTTCCCTTTTTAATTTTTAATATTATTGCCAATATAAAAAAACCTATCAAATGCATGCACACATGATTTGACACCAAATGTAGAATACATAATTTGTATACTTCTTTAAATGGATATAAATATTATATACTATATGATATTTCTAAATGACATACATAAATATCACAAACCATCCATCCATCACCAATGTCACAAAACCTTTCACTTGGAGTTCAAATCCAATGTGTATGACCTTGACTCAAAGTCAAACTCAAAGTCAACGTCATTCACATATTCACTATTCAAATCAAACCTCTTACTTTTACTAACTTGACAATTACCATCCGAAATTGTACTCCCACTTCTCTTCCTTCCACTCCGATTTTCGGGCTTCGTCTCCATTAGTGACAAAACAAGATTACCCTTTTCGTTTCTTCCCGAACTCTCGGATGACGTTAAGGAGCTTTCTAACGACGATTTCTCTTTCGGGTTCTTTTCAAGATCCGGTTTTGAAGTTGAATTTTCAAGTTCAGTAAGTACTGACAAAGAACTCGGGCATCCATTGTCCACCATCGAAACTAATTGCGACAACTCAGCTTTTGCTACTTCCACTTCTATAGTAGACGAGTTATACCCCGCGAGTGTGTCTTGTGCCTTTTTTAAAACCGATTGTAAATACTTTCCTTGCGCCTCAATTCTCAACTGCAAATGTCTTTGCACCTGAAAAAATCAGCTATCAGTGACGGATCCAAGAATATGCCAAAAAGATTCCTTTTTCTTTCTTTTTTTATTTATTTTTTACCTCTATTTGTTCATGAAGTTTTCTTTGCACTTCCATTTGCATCTGCAAAGCTTGAGCAATCTTTAAGCTTCTGATACAATAAAGATTAAAAATTTATCAATCTTCAAGATTTTACATTAACAAAAGATGGATAATTTATAGGTAAAAAGACGAATTACTCGTTAATCTGATTTGGGACTTCAACGATATGATCGGTACTAGTGACATCACTTCTATGATCATCAACGTATTCTACATCAAAATCAAGAATTTTATTAAAATCTTATATCAAAAAATATGCATAATAACTATTTAGTCATTTACACACCTTCTTGCTTACTTTCACTGCAATCCGGAGACTGTTGAACTTTCCCGAGCCTAAATTTCTTCATCGATAAACAGACGCATCATAATAACGATAAGTCGATTAGCATACTAATGATAACTATTAATTGGCAAACAAACTAAAGGCTAAAAGTACCTGCAAATGGCTCTTTAAGTGGTACAAAGTAAGCCCATGAATGCTCATGACTCTCATCAAAGACTTTGGTGTTGCTTCTGTTCATATTATTCATACCATAAATGTAAAAAGATGCAAACTTTTTACCACCCAACTAAAAAAGATTCAACTAAAAGAAACATTTTATAAAAACACATATATAAATATATAATTACATATTACTCACTTTCTGGGCCTCCAAGTTGAGCAACAGCATCAACGAACCGTTGGTGAAGCTCGGGAGTCCATTTGAGGCGCGGTTTAGCATCACTAGATAACACCAAATTCAAATCTTGGGGTTGATGTTGAATATTCTGACTAGCCATTTTTGGTGTTGAATATGTGTAGGTGTATATATATGTGTATGAGTGTATTGGTGATCAAACATAGAATAGAATTGGTGTGATTCTGTTAAATACAAGATATGTGTCAATGTTAGTTTATATAATTGAAGGTGTGTGTGGGGGGTGGTTGATCACTTATTCTCACACCATATCAGGAAACAAAAGTGGGACAATGTAAGGTGAAGGAATATATGCTCTAATGAGCTGTTTATTTATTAATCTATAATCTATCTATCTACCTTTCTCTCAATTCATATTTCTTCAATATATATTTCAATATCTACCCACAAAACAAAAGTGTTTTTTATTCATTTTTGTTTGACTTGAATGGCATGAAGAGAATCTTTGATGGTGCAAAAACAAAGAAAGCAAACACAGTTCCATTTGGTTCTCAAAAGCAGAGAAAAAGTGCATGATTTGTTTTTATCCTCATGTTTTCAATCACCCACTCTTCATGATTCACACCAAACTCACAAATACCAACATTTAGGTTTCAACTTTACATTTAAAGTTCATGAATTGCATAACTACACTTCTTGGTATCACCACTTTGGTAGGGTGGTCAGAAGTTTTAACTTATATTCATTTAAAAGTTTTTATGTTTGACATGGTGGGTTCGAATCTCACTCATGTGTCATAATCTCTTGTTTAATCTGATTGTGATGACGGATGATCGAAATTTCACAATTCACGTCTTTAGGCTCTACACTCCACAATTTCACGCTTTTTATCCAGTTCTGACGATGGATGATCAAAATTTCATAATTCACACCAAGCCCACAAAACCCAACTTCCAATTTCAAATTTACATCTAAATTTCATGAATTACAACAACAATTCTCATAGAAATTTCATCGAAAACCCAGCGCGCATAAAATAGAAAATCAAGAATTACACTCAACAATTGTAAAGTAAAGATCTTTGTTCTTTATCTTGCTTGATTCCTACTGAATTAAGGAACCCTACCATGATGTTTATGGGCTCTACTTTCTAAAACTACAAGAAACTTTGAGGAAAGGGGATTTAAGTTAGTGGGATAGGTGATTTTTTAATTTTTTTAATTTTTTTTTAATTTTGAAGGATATTATTACTTTTGGGGATTGAAAGTGATGGCAAATGAGGTTTTGTTTTCTTTGATTAGCCTATTTTTGGTGGAAGATGTGGTGGGATTGGCAGATTCTCTTTGTTGTTTGTAGCCTTAGGGGAATCAAAGAATCCAACAATAGATTTTAAGACAAATTGCTTGTTTTTATGCCATCAATTAATATTAATATTTATTATTATTTAAATAGAAAAAAAAAGGGAAAAGATAAAGTGATCATGATGGGAATAAACGAATTCATCAATGACCATGCCAAACATATTCCTATCTATATTAATAGAATATTTGATTTATTTCTATAACTTTACTAAATGTTCTTGAAAAATGTTTTTGAATATTGTATATGACTTTGTAACTAGGTAAATAATATTACTTCATGAAGAATACATTTTTAGTTCAAAATGGGTACAAGTGTTTTGTTCCCAATGTTTTTACAAAATAACTACTTCAATTGTTATGTCTCACTAGTCGAAAGTCGAAACGACTTTTAAAATCCATGACACGAAATAACTTTTAGAATACAATACGGAATTTCTCTATATTTACTCAACTAGACTAGCTGTATGAGTGGTTCTTGACATGACCGACCCGTCTAGTTTAGAGAACATTTGTAAGAGAGGTAAATATCATATCACAAATCATAATTTACTTTTCTTCTTCTTTAAATACTTCTTTATTATAAATTTAAATGTGTTAAATAGGGTGTTTGGGTAAGCTTCTATTCCAAAACTTGCTTATTTGCTAGTTGAAAAGCAAAAGGTGTTTGACAAAGCTTCTTCAAAAGCTTCAAATTGAAGCTTTTCAAAAACCAAATAAGCAAATTTAAAAGCTCACCCCAAACACCCCTTAAATATGATTACAAAAATTATTTTATTAACATGACAATGAGGTTTTTGGCATATTTATTTAGCTAACCGTGTTTTGAGCTTACCCATTTGACAACTAATAGACTGAAACAAACTAAACCAACTCATTTATAGTCGGGACTAGCAAACGTGTCGGATGAGTTCAGGTCAAGAGTTAGAAAGAGCGTTTGAAACAGCCATCTCAATCAACCCTAATTTTCTTTTAAAAAAAGACGCATATCAACCCATTTTTAAGATGGAGGGTCAAAATTGTCACGCCTGTTTATTACAAAACTGGCCGAGCTTATCGTCGTATTTTCTTAGGATCGGATTGGACGAAACTACCCTTTATTACTTAGAAAATATAAAACGATGGTAACAACATTGAAAGGTAAAGTCACGTGCAACGGATAAAACACAGAATGTTGAAACAATAAATATCAATCGCTTATTGTCGTTTGTTAGATGTGTATCATATGTATGTTGATGGTTGGTGTCTTGGTTTTATAATCTCTTATCATGAACATAGGCTCACTATCATGAATGCAAGTACCATATTTAAGAAAATTGATACTTTATTATGTTATAATAAATATATTTTTAATACAGCACGTTACGTTATGAATGCAAACCTATATGTTAACTTATCATATGCTTGGTATCATGAATGCAAACCTATATGTTAACTTATCAAGAGTTACAAGAAAACATAGAGTAAATTTCAAAAAAAAAAATCAGACTTAAAGGGGCACCAAGTGAACAACGAGGGTGGGGCATACAAATAAGTCCTAAACACCGTGAATGTAAGGCTTGTAAGTCCGAATGGCAAGTAAGTCCAACGTTCAACCTTAAAGTCTGATTTCTAATAAATCTGCTCATATTCTAAAAGTATTTTGAACAAGGCATCAGGGGGTTGAAATCAAATTAGGGTGACTTGGAGAAAACTAAATAAGCCTTGAGAAGAGATTATGGACAACCTGAAGTCTGTAGTGTTGGCCATTCTACCCTTACGCATAAATTGAACCTTAAGTATATCACAAGTGTCATGATAATCATGCTAAGTGCTAATACCTAATGTCAACCTGACTTAAGTCATAATAAGGCCGACTATGAAATGGTGTGAACGTAATTGAACAATCCGATCCCATGTTGAGATCTCTCTTTAAAAGTTTTGAAAAGAATACAAACTGGATTTTGATCTCTTATTCACCTTAAACTTTTGCTTAAGTTAAATCAGTGGTTCAAAATGATGTATCTTATTGATTTGAGCAAAGTTTGTGTGTGAAACCTGTCTAGCTTACTAGACATGTGATGTTCTATTTGAAATGAAATCTGGAATGATACAAGTGTTTTCAAGTTTGTCCTACATGTTAGAATTGTTTTTTGAAATGACTTTGTGCTTGAGCACCCGACGCGCACGCTCACGGACTTGAACTCGGACTCGGACTCGGGCGATGGGCGTAATGTGGCGTTTTGATGGCGCAATTTGCACTTCGCACGCTCGCATCGCCGCGAGCCACATAAGGAACAAATGTCTCGTTTATTAAATAACCTACGTATTCTAAGCGTCTTCCATTCCTTGATCCTCTAATCACGGTACTTGTAACATATATATAAAATACGGTCAGCTATAAATATAGCTGGTGAGATTTCCACAGTTTAAATACTACGTAAAATCCATACAATTCCATGAAAACTTGTGAAAAGCACATAAGGGTTCTTTACACTCGATGTAATGGACCTGAGTGTAAAGAACAAACGAAGGTCCTTTTCAGTTGGGGCTACCAACGTACTCGTATAATGAGGTCTCTTTTCCACTCGATACAAATGGACCTGAGTGCAAAGGAGGGGCGTATGATCATAGTTAATGAGGCAACCACTTGAAGTCTGTAAACAAATTAATATAACCGTAAACTAGTTAACCCAATTTGATTTAAGAACCCTAATTCCTAAATCACTTAATCCGTTAAGAGTTCGTTTAATTGATGTTAGGGTTAATGTTCCCCGATGATGGACGAACTTATACATATAAATAATTACCTCAATCGTTGATTATACACGGGATAAATTGATTGAACAGTGCCGACGACGAGGAACAACGAACAAGGTATCACCAGACTTTGTTAATCCAATAAACCATGGGGCTTCGGTTGGCGCTAGTATTTGAAGGGTACAGATGTGAGGAATCGAGTTATAATCAAGTCTAAGTTATATAGATGGATTTTAGGTCAAGTCGGTTTAGTTAATAAATCAATACACGTTATAACGGATCTCGTTTCCTAATTAACTTAGTCAGTTAGGCCGATAATAGTATTAATAATCATAAACACGATTACGGGTCAGACATATTCTTTTTATTATTAATTAATTCAGTTTATTATTAATAAATTAATCATTTTTTTAATCAATTAAAAATCAAAATAAAATTATAAAAACATTTTTAAATTAAATAAAAATTATGTAAATTAACTATAAAATATATCTCACCATTTTACATATAAAAATCAAGTTACTCGTTTTCATAAGTCGTTATTAAAAATCGCTTAATAAACGTAAAGTAAACTTTAAATTTCTATAAATTGTTTAGTCAACCCAATAAATATAGTTATAACTTATAATCAATAGTTCAAACTTTTCGAACATATAAACTTCGTTTTCTCGCCATTAAAGTGCTTAAATCATACTAATAATCGATTTATCGTTAAAGCATAAATAATAAAATAATAATCAAAGAGCCATAAAATTTGGAATAAATTGTAATAAAATAACAATTTCCTAAAATTATTCATACATTTAACCAACCGTAAAATCCCATTAGAATGATTGTTAAAAGTCGTGTTTATTCTTATTTATAGTTCGTACGGATTGACCGCTTCGATTTCCTTTGACGCCTTCGAGTTATTCTTATTCCTTTTTACTTCAGTTACTAAGGTGAGTTTTCACAACCCCTTTTTAAATGTTTTAATGTTTTGGGGTGGCATATGTATCCATTATAAAATTCAAGTATTATTACTTCGATTACTTACAAACTACAATTCAATCCTGGACTTGTGTGCTTATTTGTTTAATTGTGATATAGTGGGGCTTGATTAGCCATCAATTGAGGAACTTGTGGCTGAATCGCTTGGTAGGCTTGGTATGTACCGTAACTGAAGATGCTTGAAGACTCTGAAGATTTTTGTTTTCCTATCTCAAGTTATCTTATCTTTTCGTTATTGCTTTGTATCGACTCTCTATTTATTCGCGACATTTGATGATTTCAATTTGAACTATTTAAGCATTTCATTCTATGAATAAAGTGAATCGCCTCTACCGTAACTGAAGATGCTTGAAGACTCTGAAAATTTTTGTTTTTCTATCTTAAATTATCTTATCTTTTCGTTATTACTTTGTATCGACTCTTTATTTATTCGCGACATTTAAACATTTTTTCAATTTGAACTATTTAAGTATTTCATTCTATGAATAAAGTGAATCGCCTCTACCGTAACTGAAGATGCTTGAAGACTCTGAAGATTTTTGTAAAGATTTTGATTTTTGATAAATAATGTATAAGAACCAATACAACAACAAATTAGTGTACAAGAAAGTTTTTTACTTATTTGTAACATATTTGTGTAACCTTAGTTATGTAATTTTTACAATTTTAATGTAAATTGTAATTGTATTGACATTATATGATTATTTTGTTTAATGAATTTCACTTAATGGCTAGAGTTTAAAATTTTTTATCAATTACCTGTGTAATACATGGGTCTCAAACTAGTTTTATCTATATGCAACAGGCAAAAGTGACAGTTTTGACCCTCATTTTTATTTTTACCCCTTTTGTAGCAGGGTGTATACCGTATACACTTGTGTACTATACGTATGGGTGTAAACAAGCTGCACTCGAGCTAGCTAGGCTTATTTTGACTTACAAGAGCTCGAGTTCAAGCACTTTTTCTAAAACTCAAGCTTAGCTCGTTTAATTATTTATCGATTAATTCATATCCAGTTTTAATTGCTTTTATATATTTTGAGAAAAGCTTTAAACGAGCGTAAGCTCCGCTTGAGTTACTTTGAACGAGCCTAAGCTCGGATTGAGCTCGTGTAGTGCCTTAAACGAGCCAAAGCTCGTCTAGAGCTTGATTGTGCAATGTAAAATTATTCAAAGAATTCTAAAAGAGGTAAAAACTCGAAAAAACATAAGGTTTGATGAGCCTAAACGAGCTTCTCATACAAGGCTCGAACTCGTCCTCATAACTAAAGGAGCATTATTTGAGGCTTGGACTCGGGATTGAGCTAGAAAAAAATATTGGTTCGTTTCGAGCTTTTTATCTATCAAGCCCAAGTAGTTCGTATTGCACCCCTAATAATTATAAGGTAATATTTAAGAAATTAAATTTTTTTCGTTTATGATCCTCATTTTTATAATGTTAGCCCTTTTAATCTATTACATGGTAATCTTAGAAAAAAGAAAAAAAATAGGAAAACATATAAAATATGCGATCATCATATCGTATAGTCAGGTTATTCTACAAATGGGGACAAATGAGAATGATGAGAAGGATTTATAGCAAAAAAAATCCCTAAAAAATTTAAAAAAAATTCATAATTCAAAATTTAATAAAAAACAAAAAAAAGTAAAAATACTAAAATGTTTCCATTGTCTTCCTTGTTTAAAAAAACCACAATGTTGAGGAAAAGATCATTATGTCTTTTTGTTTATCATTATGTTTTGGGTTTATTTTCGTTATTGATTGTGTCTTTTTTCTTAATATTGTGTCTTTTTTCTTAATATTGTGTTATATTACTCAACATTGTGTTATATTTTTATTTGGCATTGTGTTATTTTGTGATCTACTGCGTCTTTTTTTTTAATTATAATTGTGTCTTTTATTCATGTTCGTCATTGTGTCTATGATCTCGACATTGTGTCTTTTCGTCGTTTTTTTAAGGAGAATGACGGAGGAAACATTTGAGTTTTTAATTTTTTTTTATTTATTTTTTGAGTTATGATTTTTTTTTTGAATTTTTTGTTAAGGAGTTTTTTTATGTGGCCATAAATAATTTTCGCACTTCTTATTTTTGTCTTTCTTTATTTTTTAACCTTTCCTTCATACTGTATACTTAACTGAATATTAATTAATAAATTATAGGGGTTTTATAACATATGTTCTTAATGTGTGTCTAATAACCCTATAATAATGACCCTCACAACTAAGCTTTAATATTAAAACGAAAATCCTAAAACCACACACAACCGGCAAGTGTATCGTTCGCAAGTAGTATAGACCTAGGAAGTCCGAGTATCGAACACGTGGACACGTAAGACGCTAACGATTACTAACCCTAGACCAGACCTACCTTAGAATAATAATATTATATTGATTTTTGATTTCTAATTACTTAACTGAACTAACCTAACTGACTGACAAAACTTACCAAAAATAGAAAACTTAACGGGGAACTAACTGTATAAACTTAGGATGGAGAAAAACGTCTACCTAGGCTTGAATCAAACTGTAGGCCTGATAAGCTAATGGATTGGATGATATCTAGACACCGGTCCCTAAAGATGACACGACTAAGGATCGATCGGGCTCACTGGATTACCTCTCGGTCTCACTCAATAAACCCTAACTACTCAAAATCGGCTAAAACGACCAAACCGGGAAATAATTGCTAACGTGTTCTAATGCTAGATCACCTCTCGGTCTCACCAACACTCGACCCTAATGGCAATGAATACTACACAACCAAGGATAGAGGAACAATTCAACTTAAACTAAAATAGATCAACTAGTCGCTCAAAACACCTAAACCTGACAAGAAACGAACTCGCTCTCGCGCAATCCCTATTCTAGCATGCAGAGGCAATGAGACAACCCTAACTTCTTATCACCTCTCGGTCTCAAAGAAGGTGTTTAACCGCTGTACTTAATCCAAACACACAAAAACATATATATATATATATATATATATATTGGGGGCGCCCAAGGGGCATTAACCATAGCGGGGCGGGCTCCGATGCCCCGTTTTATACGAGACGATGACGTGACGTTGACGTGGCACGGTGGAGGGGCTTCGATGCCCCCCACCATAGCGGATAGCCTTATAGGCCTATTTCAAGTATTGTACATTATGCAGAGATTCTTGTACTGTTTCAATAATGATCTTAATCATGATGTAATGATATATGTAGGGTTTAGTTCACTCTGAAAATCTACAATTGATCATCTACCAAAGTAAATATTGATTCAATTATTTATAAATACACACATTGATTTATAACCAATAAAATAACTATAACATGCTGACTTTTTTAAGCAATAAAATAACTACGTACACATAACATCACTCGACATAATAAACAAACTCCCGTAAGTGAACTGAGCCAGATCATGAAACGTATCATGTCCTATTGGATGAAAATTTAAGTTTGATTATGACTTATTGAGTGAAAAAAATATAGTGAGGCATAATTTCACCCAATGATATCAGAAATAATGTTCACCCATGAATCGCATAATTCGTGAAACGACAAGACACGTATTATGATCTATACTGCCTCGTAGGCGTAATGTTGTCTGTTGTCATTAAAATTGGTTAGCTTGTCCATTTTAATTCACCTACTTCACATTTCAAAATATCCTATCATTGTACTTTCTGCCTAAATAGTCGTACACACACTCGTCTAAGCATCGAGAAGGTTCGTTTTTTTTTTCTAGAGAGAAAGTGCGGCCTCAAAGTAACCTCACTTGTCGAAAACCGATTGATAAGCACAAGTGCCGTGTTTTTCCCATTCATAACGTCAAAACTTCAAATCATCGCCTTTTAGGCATGCATGTGTTGGCCATTACTCTTGTAACACACTTTTGGTATTTGAAACCTACACATATGCATACACATATTAAATCAACATGTGTTTCTCTCTTTTACTTTTGATACATTTTGGTTTCTGGCCTCGAAGGCTGTGAAATTTCTGAGCAAGGTTCAGCGTGTCGTACATGGTACTTTTTCAGCTCTTAAGTCGCAAAGCTTCGTTTTTAGTAGGATTGGCTTTGCTATTCAAAAGGGTGTTGCGATGTAGATTGTTGTCCGTTTGCCTGTCACTTTATTGTAATCGTTTTGAGTTTAATTAGAAATAGCAAATGATTTAAAGTAAAAAAGTTCAGAGATCAAATAGGTTAGAGGAGTCACAGTATGATCCTGGCCACTGTGAATCACCAAAATTTATGACGCTAAAGGGTGTTCATAGTAATAATGATTTTCGTGACAGTTTAAGATAAAAAAAAAGTAAATAATAAACAAACCTGTTGAACAAATTAAAAGAAATAAAAGTCTTTAGTTGTGTTGAAAGCTGGTTTAAATGTAGAAGACATGTTGCTTATTGATGTGTATATACACACACACACTCTTAACATAATATGACTTGAAGTATTATCCTATCCTAACCTTGCTCACTTGCTTGTACAATATATCTAGACTGCTAGACATATATCTATTTGCTTCACATTTATGAAGCTTGTCAATAGCATATATAGGAATATAGTGTATGAATCTCGTCGATAGAAAAAAAAAAGGATTTGAGCCGCAAATTTATAACAATGAAATTACAAAAAATAATAAATAAATAAAAAACCCAACCTGTAGCCTGTAGGCTTGTAATAGAACCAAATATTCATGAACATAATGTTCGACAGGAAATTCGTTTATGATCGTTTAACTAAACAAACGAAGATGAACACATGTTTTATTCATCCATTGTGGATGTCCGTTTATGTTAGTTTATTTATGTTCGTTCATTTTGTTTGTTCGTTTAAATTTTAAATAATGCATAAGCAGTTGTATATAATTATATAATGCTTGTTCGTTTGTGTTTATTAATGCTAAGTTATATCCGTTTATGTTTGGTCAATTTATTCGTACTTTCGCTAGAGTTACCACATTAGGCCATCAGTATAACTACCATTTTATGCATTCATGTCTAACATTAGTGATGGGCTACCAAGAGGGTCATCTATAGGTTTCAGCATTTTCTTTGATTTTGACTTTTATTGACTACTTAATACTCTATTTTGACATTTCCTGCAGTTGACATTTGACAATATAAACCCAACGACCCCAAACATTGCTAATGGGCAGAGGACTTCCCCAAAACTTGATTTCGGAGTGTCAAATAATCAAAAATATGAAAAGGTTACCGTCCCGGACAATGAACTTAATATAGGGTCGAAACCCAGCTAACCCGAATGTGACAAACCTGAACCTTAATAGGGAGTGTGGGCGTTATTGGAAGTTTAAACAAAATTTAGTCTTATATTTATAAACTTTAAGGGTCTGTTTTTTATTAGTTTAAAGTATGTTTAGGTTAAAAGTATTATTTTATTGAAACGCTTCATATGAAACGTTGCATCTCTAATTAAGGGAAAGGTTGGTAGGGTTTATATACCCCTCCATCAATCACTTTTCATAGTATCAGAAAAATTAATCAAAATAATCAAATTCAAATTTGCATATCAATTATTATCTTGTGTTCTTATTCAATTGTTTGATCACCGGCCAATTACCAACAGGCGTGTTGCTAAACAGGTGAGGATTTTCAATTTTTTTACTTAAAATCTTTTAAATGGAAACTTATTATTAAAAAAGCATCATAAACTTACATGCATGCATACATTCACGTAAATAAATTAAAATCACCACATCCTAATAATTAACTCATACAATTTACCGTAGATAGATAAATTGTACTAATTAATATTCATGAAGACTTTATTTATACCACTATCAATGCATACTATTTATTTAGTCCAATTGGTAGAGACACGTGTTTTTTAGAGTAGGTCTGCTAGTTGGCTGGTTGGATCTCCGGGTAATCCTCGACTGGAAAATTCGTCTTGGCATTCTTTCCTCTATAGTAAATGTTAGCCCTATCGTAAGCTCTAGCCGCCTCTTCCGCCGTCTTGAACGTCCCAAGCCACATCCTCACTTTCCCCGGAATCATAATCTCCGCCCCCCAGTTCCCGGACGTCTTTAAACTCACTCCTCTATATTTCTTCACCCTCGTCTCTTCTCGGGTAGTGAATAATTCACACCCCAAACACTTGTCTGGGACCGTCAGTCCACAAACGACACATGTTTCTTGCTCCTGCGGACTTGCTACAAACACAACTCCACCACTAGGGTTGTTACCCGCCTCGTATGACATGGCTGAGTGCCGAAACCATCACGGAATGCTCGACATTGTTGTTGTTGTTGTTCATTTTTCTTGGAGGGATATGTCATGTGTAGCTCAAAATTCAAATTGTGAGAATGGGTTACTAAAGAGCTTATATAGTTTAGCTTGCCGCATGTCGGCATGTGTGTCTGATTTTATTCCGAGTAATCAAGTACACAACAGCATGATATTTGTGGTGCCAGCTATTTACAAAACATCACCGCGTTTATTAATGTTTTGTACTGTTAAGTACTTGTGGTTTATAAAACTGTAAAAAAAGAACGTTAAATTAGTTGCAATGGATATAGTATAGGTACATAGGCCCCCCCTCCACATGCCTAAGAATAATGCATGAGAAAAAAAAAACCCTTATATGGTTATATTTTCATTAATATAAGGGATGCTAGTTGTTCATGATCTCAACTTTCATTGTTGCATGATAGCACTAACTAACTTTCGATTTGTTACCTACCACCTCCAACTTTTATCCTATTTGTTTTTGTCATTCCCTCACTAATGGATGACTAACGTCATTAGCGGAATCCCGATTTTCGACGAAGCAGACGCTCGTAAACAGAGTAGAGGGAGCAGGCGCAGCTAGGGTTTCCGGCGAATCGCGATTTTCTGGCGAAACAGGCGATTGGAAATAGAGAAGAGGGAGGCGGTACAGCTAGGGTTTCTCCGTAGCCGGCGGAGGCCTCTGATTTAGGGTGGTTAAAGCATCTACCGAAAGTGGATGCAGCAACTCTAAGGTATGATTGACGCAAATAAATGATCAATCGAAGAGACGCAAGGGCGTTCCGACGGTTGTGAACTGCAACCGGCAATCTGGTGTGATTTTCGATGGGATTCCACTAACGGAGTTAGTCGTCCCATAGTGAGGGAGTGACAAAACAAATATGGTGAAAGTTGGAGTGGTGTTGTGTAACAAATCAAAAATTGGAAGTATCATCAGCCAACGTGTGAAAGTTTGGAGTATTAAAAATATTTCTTAATATAAACATATTTGTTTTTACATCATTAACTAATTTGATGTTTTGTAATTTTATATATATATATATATATATATTTATTGTATTTGGTTTTGTGCTTATTTTGATTGTGCTGTGGATGTTTAAATTTTGTTTATTATTTATGCAACTAAGTTAAAATATTAACCATGTTATTGAAATCATTTGACTGTTTAGCTTAATTACTTATCTAACAACTCGCTAGCTAATTACTTAGCACTATTAATATTTTCACTTCTCATTTATCATACCCCACGACGAAAATGTCAGAGCGTGATCCGATTGCTCACAGCTCGAAGATACTATCAAAATATAAAAGTGACAACATCTAATTAATTATTTTAATTCAAATATACACACATGTTTACAAACATTACAAAACAATTCAAATAAATGATTATAAACATGATTTAACGATCGTCTTCATTATAACCTATGGTCTTGACTAAATATCCATACTTCAATTTAAGTAACCTGCATATGCGTAGAAAATAGAGTTTGTCAATAACACATGTTGAGTGAGATGATCATCAATTTTGACACAACAAATAATATATATATATATATATAGATAATTGATAAATACGCTAACCAATCATGTGATGGTAATCAATCAAATCATAACAAAGCATGTATATAACCAAATCACAACCAAAGACTAACCCAATACTTGCTAGTGTGCCAATGAATCGTTGCCAAGTGAATCGTACATTGATTACGATGACTAAAGTTTGTTGTTTTACCTTCGTCAAGCGAATCAGGCTCCGATTACTAAGACGGTCGTATGATCATACTAATGATAATCCAAGACTTGATAGAATATAAACACACTTAAACAATTAGCAATTAGCCAATAGCATTTAATTGATACAACACACAATGATCATGTTTGCGATTGTTTGGGATATACATATAATAGAAAATATGAATAAGTACGCATACGTACCCAAAACGTTTGAAAACAGTATATAAAAAGGGGAATGATCAAACTCACCTGATCGATTAAGCCAAACGGGAATGAATACGACAAGAAAGCGGAAATCACACTCTTCGAGAATTTCCGACAAGAATCCTAATTAAATAATATTATGAAGGAATTATAAACGACATAATACGTGTAATGAATTTAGGATTTCAATGTGTATTGAGTTACAATTACGATTGGTACGTTATGGATTGAACGATTGATCTCTACAGAATATTGTTATCATTTAATTATAAAAATCATGGTTTATCGTGTAATCGAACTTACAAATAATGAGTTTGAAGAAATATGAGTTGCGATGTTCTAAAATGATAAACGCTCAATTATATAATTATCATAAAATTTATATTTTAGAAATCTTAACGAATTTTGATAGTAAAAATATAGTTTACACTTGTAATACATTTAATACGTTTATTATAGTTTTGTGTAACGCCCATAAATTTCGTTAAAAGGATCTATGTGCTGTAGAGTTTGTATTTTTACCGAGACTCGATCTAGCCTTCCTCGGGGACCTCCTTGTCATTCTTGGAAGTCAAATTATTTAACATTCGGTTCATGATATTACCTTTTGCATGTTGAGGGACCTAGATGTAAATATATTATAACTTAAACCCTAAATCCTTTTCCCTCCTCCTCTTGTCCGATCGGTCTGAAGAACCAGCCACACCACCACATTTTTCTTCTTTTTCCAGCCAATTCCAAGAGCCAAAACTATAATTTTAGCTTAGTATTATGTAATTGAAGGTCTTTTCCGCCATTAAACCCTTTATTGAACCCTAGAGATGTCATAAGCATGTTAGGGTTTGAGTTTTGATTATAACAATTTCTGACAAATTCGTACTCGTTTATTGTTCGGTCTGTAACTCGATGTAAATTTACTGTTTTTGATCGATTCTTGTTTCTATGATGTTATACTTTGAGTCTAGTTTCCAGAAAGGCATAATTTATAATTTTTGAACGAGATTTGAATAGTTTTTATGATTTTATAAAATTGTGTGTCAAAGCTGATGTGGGGTGACGGATTCTGGTCTGTCTCCCCGACATCATAACTCGTTTTTGAAAAGTCCAAATTGGTTGATTCCACTTCTGAGAGTTCACATTTGAGTTAAAATTACAACACAATTGGAATCGTTTAATTTGGTTTGGTAATGATTTTTAAACAAATAAAATACTTTTGCTGCACACTGCAATAGCTGAACGTACCTTTCTGTGTTGGAGGAATTTTTATGGTTTTTATGTCCACTAGAATAATATAATAAAAATATCTATATAAACCTAAGAGACTTAATAAAATCTTGTAAATATTTTATAATTTATTTTTATGGTCTTCCTATGTAATAAAATACGTCTTTGCATGCTAAAATCTGCCCCTTATACTCGACATTGATCAATTCTTCCGGTTTAGGACTTAACCGGTGGCTGACCAATTGAGGTCCTTTTGGGGCTGTTTTAATTGAAGTTTTTTCTCCATCATCTTCCTAGGTATGTCTTGTATATCATACTTTAGTATTATGATCTTTAGCATTCGTTAGAGTGGTCTATTGTTGATTATTTGAAAACTAGGTTTCGGTTGTCTAGTTTGCTAATTGTTGCTTTTAGCGCGAGGTTTGAAGGAATTAACAACCAATTCAGTTTATGTAGATTCGGTTTAATATATGGGCTGTGTAAAAATAATTTTTTTAAGTACTGGGGCTGAATTGTTTTTCGGTTACTCAAACGGGTCGGTACAACGCAAATTCGCGTTTATTGGTAGTTTGTGCGTTGTGCTTGCGAATTACTGATCCATCCAACTCGTGCAGTGTCGTGTGGAATTTTCGGCTGTGATTTTATCAAATTTGGTCCACACGTGGCTGAGTTGGATGTTAAGAGCATAAACGACTCACAAACGCGCATATTCGTTCAACTGGCAACTTCCGGGGGTAATTTGGGAATTCCTTAATTCCGGGTTTATCTAAGGGTGGTTTTGGTAAATATAAGGCCCCGGGGGCTGTTGTAATTGAAATTGGTGAGGACGAGGCTTAGTTAACTCAAACCATGTTAGAACACCTCGTAGGATAAACGAGTTTATTCGGTATCGTTAGTAACTATTGTGTATAATCCGATAGACGTGTGAGTTGTGGGAATACTTAGGGGTTCTCTAGCTCGTGGTGATTTTGTGCCTCGTTTCAGGTGAGTTCATGATGCCCCTTTTAACTGTTTTTACGTTTTGGGTGCGCATACACACCCTATTACAATTTTACCCGATTTTACTCGTTTAAACTATTCAGATGGTATTACATGGCCTTATTCGTGATTTTGCATTTAGGAATCTATGTTTGAATTATATTCTATGCCTTAGAATATTTTAGACTCATTGTGGTCGTATATTCCTTAAGGTTATACATATTACTTGTATAGGTTTGATGACAAAAGCCTATCTCAATAGCTACTTTAACTAATTTCCAGAACTATGTCTATGTGGTTCCCAATTAATTAACTAAATTTTGTGTGAAACCTAGAACTTGAAACCCGGAGGAGGTTGCATTTTCCTTAAATTGTTTTAAAACCAATCTTCTAATTTTCACTTGACATCGTTTGTCCACCTTAATTAGTTAAATTTATATAAAAAAAATCAAACGAACTTTGTAATACTGACCACATGCTCCTCGTGGATACGATACCCTACTTACTCTATCTATATAGTTTAATTAGGTTTTTGCATGACTAAAACGACGGTCATCTAAATGGCGCCGTTGCCGGGGAGCTAGTGCGCTTAGTGTTATATCGTTTGTTTCAGCTTTCAAAAAAAATTAATTAAAAATAATAATAATAAAAATAAAAAATACAAAAAGATTTTTCTTGTTTTGTTTTGTTTATTTCTGTTCCATTTTACCTCGGGTATTTTAGTTCTTTTTGCAGGTTATTTTTAACAGAAAATCCAGAAACCTTAGCACGCTATTGTCACCATGAGCAATGATGGTGATTTTTGTTATTTTGAAGGCCCGTATCACTATCAAGATTGTCCAGCAGTTTCACGAAATTGGCAAGAGTGTCAGCATGGGTCGGATTATAATTCCATCAATGAAAAATTGGATACAATTATTGAGTTAATGATGGATATTCAGAAAAGCAAAGATATGAGAGATAAGGAAATCAAGCATTGTCATAGCAGGTTACACAATTAACTGAAGAAGTGGCAATCATCAGAAGAGATCAAGGTAAGCTTTGTAGTGATACTTAGATATGTCCAACTCACAAATCCTCTAACATGACGAGTATCCGCATAAATGAGGTAAGTACTCGTCCTCTTTATGAAATTTCAGTTGTTGAAACTTATTCATCACAATGTGTTGAGGGTGGTGTGAATGATATAACTGAGTCTTAGTGTGAGGGTGAACAAGATCAGGAAATTAAAAGCTTTACAAAATCTAAAAACAATTCAAATAACAAGTTTGCTGAAAATAGTAATTTGAATGTGAAAGTTCCATTTCCATTAGCTTTACTTACATCGAAAAATTTAAGTAAACGGGAACCACCTAAGGGTGAAAGGTGGGAGAGTTTTGAAAAGGTGAAAATAAATAAACCGTTGCTTGAACAAATTAAAGAGAGTCCTGATCATGTTGAGTGTTTAGAAGAGTTAAGTACCCACAAACGACATCACAAGTTTCCTAAACAACTTGATTTAACTGCTAGTGTGAACGTCGTTTTGATGGGTACCCTTCCCCCAAAACTTCAAGATCCAGGAACACCTATTATTTCAATACAAATAGGTGATATTAAATTAGACAATGCTTTGTTGGATCTTGGAGCTTTTGTGAGTATTTTTCCGAGGAGTTTGTATAATCGGTATGAGTTTGGGCCACTACCAAAAGCTAAAACCACAGTGGTGTTGGCTGATCAAACTTCTATGTGTCCTAGGGGGATTATAAAGGATGTGATTGTAAAAGTTGGTGAATTCTATTATCCTGTGGATTTCCTCATGCTTGATTGCGTAAAAAATACATAACCGACTGTTATTCTAGGTAGACCGTTCTTAGCTACAACAAAGGCTATTATTAATTGTGCTGAGGGAACGGTTAGAATGAGGTTTCGAGAAAGGAAAATGAGTTTAAAGGAGTTTATCTAATCATAATGCTGACAATTGTGGATCTTCTGATAAGCTTGCTTCTACACATATTTAAGATTTGTAGATCAATTCAAGTCTTTGAGAAGACGGATCATCCCAAGTCAGCAATGGAACTGCGCTGCTAAATATCAGGTGATATTGTTTCATGCTTTGTTTTGTCATTCTAGTTTATGTGTTAAAAGTGTAATTGTATTATTGTATAGTTTGTTATGACCATCACATAAGACCCGATTTTAAAATTAATAATCAGTAAATTTTAACCCCGTCATTGCTAATGTCCATTTAAAAAGCTAAATTTTTAATATTGAGGGCAATGTTAACCTCAAGTGTGGGGATGGGGGGAAAATTGAAAATTTTTATTGCTTTATAATAGCTTGAATGTGCGCAAAATCCGAAATTATAAATTGTTAATTACTGTTATTAATGCCAAGTTAAAGGTCTTTGGTCATGGTCAGTTTTTAAGCTTCTCGAAAGTATTCTCTCAAATATTTTTCAAAAAGGAAAATAAAAATGGACCATTTAGACGGGGATAACGAGACAATGGGGACGGGTACACATGTTTCACATCGGCAGCCTATTTCCTTCCGTGCGTGTGTGAGATTTGCCTTATATATAATACACATATAATATATAGATATATATACGCATGTCATATGAGTGCTATAAAAAGTGTAAATAGTATGTTTATGATATCTAGAACTTGTTTGTCATATGCATGTCAAGATCTTAATACCATCACCTGTATGAAGAAATAGGACTGTAGAAACCCACATATAATGGCCTTTACAAAAAAAAAAAAAAAAATTCCCTACCTTATATATCCTTTAGAAGTTAAATTTGTGTCTTTTCCCTTTCATTTGTTAAACTGACATTACAAGCCGTGTTAGCCTTGGCTTTTTGTTTTAAACCTTGTGGATGAAATCCAATATATTAGAATTGTATATTGTCAGTTCTTGAGCATAGTACACAATGTACATATGCCTCGGGTCAGTTGTTTCTATATATTGATGTCAGTAAACTTAAAAAAATAGTAAAAAACAGAAGAGAGAGAAACATGAAAAAAATAGAGAAAAAAAAAGTTGAAAAATCAGAAAAATTTAAAAAAAGAGTTAATGCTTGAAGTCAGCATTGGTTGTAAATAACAGTCAGTCAGTAGTTTGGTAGTTTGGGATTGTTTATTTAGTTGTTTGAATAAATTGGGTTTCATCTACCATAAGTCACTAAATAAATCCTATTCCGTACCCGAATATAAGCCACAGCAAAACCCTTAGTCCTATTCTTTATGCAACCGGTGGTTAATGGGTGGAGATATGACTGGCTCACAAGCTTATTACATTGTGTTCATACTCGGTATAGAGGGCAGAGAGATACCAGCACACTTTTTGTTGGTCCATATATTAAGCCGAGAGGAGAGAGGATATATATGAGGGGTGTGATCATGTGTGTCTTAACCGGAAACAAAGTACACTTGTTTGGCGGTTCCGTTGTTTTTAAATGTGTCGTTAAATTGTTTGGCGGGTTATCAATCTTGAAAGTGTCAGCCTTGAGAATTGGGTATGACCTTAGACCTTACTAGAATTGTTAGTGTAAATAAATCTAACTTCTAAAATAGTTATCAAATTTTAATAACAATGTTTATACACATTATTGCTATTACTCAGTATATTAGTTAGTATATGTATATGCATAGATATATATATCTAATGTACATAATTAAAGAAGTGTTTATGATGTTTATGTAGATACCTTTGTGTCTATTACCTTTCTTGATTAGGATATAAGCGGCTCGTGCTGATAACGTGTTATGATATTAGCTCTAATTATAACAAGATTATTGAAATGATAATTGAACTTTATTATATCTGAGAGACAAGAGAGTGAAGAGATATATGTGAATTGTTAGTTCTACCAGGATGATTAACTTCGTTACAAATACATTCTATTTATAAGGCAAAAACTACTGTGCAAAAAGTAAATTACCGACAATATAAACTATTGATGAACATTTCAATAGTTTGACAATTGTGAATAAAACGTTTGAATAAAGGTGTTTGACAATTGTGTCATCCACCTTTTCGTCAATAATTCATAACAATAAGTGTAATATTAATAACTATAGTAGTCTTGCACGTGATTGTTACCAATAAATTATTATATGATTTATGCATTCATTATTTCATTTTGTGTGTGTTTGTAGCTGCCCATGTCGGTTAGAGAAACAAGGAGTCCGGGTGGTTTATTAAACGGAAAGTGATGGATTATTAATCCGCTTACTTGGGCTCAATTACATATCGAGACGGTGGAATCAAATTGACTAATGGATTATGGTCCCAAGCCCACGTTATTTTTCATCTCGAATTTAAAAAAAACAAAGACAAGTCACACAGAGAGAGGGCATGACGGTCGGAGGGTTGAGACAAAAAGGGAGCAGCAGCCCCTGCTGCTGTGTACGCAAATCAAGAAAGGTCAACGGGTTGAAAGCAATAACATGAGCGGCTAGACTCACCTGTGACTTCTTCCGGGCGGACGGTTCTTATAGGTGAACCACTTAATTCAGTTTGTTTGTGTATTGGATCTGTTTTTGTGATGACAAATATTTAACAGATTGATGCATTAGTTAATTTAAACAGTTTGTTGGTGTTTTGAGTTCTTTCTTTACAACCATATTCGGTTGATGACAAAACTTAGAAGCAGGTTGGGTGACTAAAGGGAGTTGACTTGATACTGGTAGACTGGGTAATTGAATTGTATAGGTTTGAAGACAAAAACCTATCTCAATAGCTACTTTAACTAATTTCCAGAACTATGTCTATGTGGTTCCCAATTAATTAACTATATTTTGTGTGAAACCTAGAACCTGAAACCCGAAAGAGGTTGCATTTTCCTTAAATTGTTTTAAAACCAATCTTCTAATTTTCACTTGACATCGTTTATCCACCTTAGTCAGTTAAATTTATATAAAAAAATCAAACGAACTTTGTAATACTGACCACATGCTCCTCGTGGATACGATACCCTACTTACTCTATCTATATAGTTTAATTAGGTTTTTGCATGACTAAAACGACGGTCATCACCCGGCGGGTCAAATATATTACTCGGGGAAGACCTTTGTAATACTGACATCGTTAAATTGTTTTAAAACCAATCTTCTAATTTTCACTTGACATTGTTTGTCCACCTTAGTTAGTTAAATTTATATAAAAAAAATCAAACGAACTTTGTAATACTGACCACATGCTCCTCGTGGATACGATACCCTACTTACTCTATCTATATAGTTTAATTAGGTTTTTGCATGACTAAAACGACGGTCATCACCCGGCGGGAAGACCCGGGGTAAGGAGGCCCGCCGTTCTGCTAAACCGTGGTCGGGTCAAATATATTACTCGGGGAAGACTAGGGGTGAGGAGGCCCGCATCACGTGTTTAGGTTTGTTAAACCGTGACCGAGTCAAATATATATATTACTTGGGGAAGACCCGAGGTGAGGAGGCTCGTGTTGCGTGATTTTTGTTTTGTTAAACTGTGACCGAGTCAAATATATTACTTGGGGACGACCCGGGATGAGGAGGCTCGTGTTGCATGATTTTGTTGGTTTTTGTTAAACCGCGGACGGGTCAAATATATTACTCGGGGAAGACCCGGGATGAGGAGGCCCGTTTTGCGTGTTTGATCAAGAGAAAAGTATTTATCTAATTACTTATGATCTTTTCCAAATCTTTGTATATTTATTAAATAAATCTTATTTATGGATGTTACTTATAAAACTTGAACTCACTCAGCTCAAGCTGACTTTGTGTGTATGTTAGATTGATTTTCAGGTTAAGCCTAGGGATTATCGCTTGGACGTGCTAAAGATTATTTGGACGGTTGAAGGCATTTCTGGTCGAGGAATTCAAATAAAACAAACAATTTATTTATTTTTTTTTTATACATTTGATTTTGGGCACCAATTCCCGGTTTTTGGGAATTTTAGTACTTATTATTCTGCTGTTTAATTACTCTGAAATGGTTTTAAATAAGATGAACTTTTTTGGTTTTAATCTTTTTTGAATTTTGGATATGATTATCAACTGTAGGATTCCCGGGATTCGGGGTCTTACATTTTGCTTTAAAAATAGTACATATATATATATATATATAAAAATATATATATAATATGGCTAATAAATATGAGTAAATTTAATAAGGCGTTTTACAACGAGAAACATCAATGTTAGTGTCGGTTTTTTAAATAAAATAATGATGATTTATTATTATTAATATATATATATATAAGTATGTATATATATATGTATATATATATACATAGATACACGAAAACTTGTAACGCGACTAATGGACACGAAACATTTAACTTATGATGTCGGTTTTAGATAAAATATTGTTTATTGAATATTTAATATTAATTATAATATATTAATCCATTAAACGAGTTAAAACAACTTAAAAATAAAAATAACAAAGGAAACAGCTAGTTGGGACTCGAACCCGGGCCATTGGCTGGTTCACAGGCTTAACACACACACACTTCTAGCCACTGGGCTAGGAGATTCCAATTGGTTAACAACTTGAACAATTTGGTTATAAACAGCAACAGAAAACAAGATCAAGAACCTTAGATTATCAGTTGCTCAATCCATGAAACATTTGATAATTTGACATTAGGGCTTTTGTAAAGCACACTGTGACGAACTCAAGCATATAATTTATTACCTCAATCGTTGATTAAAAACGGGTCTAATTGAATCAACAGCGCCGACGGACAACGATGACGGACGAGTCAATAGGAGGCGATTATAAACCAATTAACTATGGGGCTTCAGTAGGCGCTGGTTCTAGAGATATGCAGACGTGAAGAATTGCATTATAATCTACCCTAAGTTATATAATTGATTTTAGTTCAAGGCGGTTTATAAAATATCTCGATTACGCGTGACATTTGATCTGGTTTCCTAATTAGCTACGACGATTAGGCCAATAATGACAAGAAGAATCAAAAACTTGATTCAATTCCTAACTTATGACGAAGATTATGGCTCAAGCAAGATAAACGGGTCATTTGTATGGTTAAACGGATATGGGTCATGGGTTACGGGTGCAGTGTCCAATGGGTTATAAAAGTATTATGTAGAATTTGCATTTTAGTCCTTGGAGAATTTAAATGGGAACAAGTAAGGTCTAAAGTATACTTTTGGGTTAAAAATGAACATTTCTTCAAAGTTATTTATATATTAAATAAATATAAATTGTATATTAATTCCTTGATAAACGTGATACTTTTTTATTGTTAAAATTTCCCGAATCATAAAACGAGTCGGATAAAAGATATAAATTCGTTTGTTGAAAAACCCGAGTTGTTACATCATCGATGCATTTTTTTTAATTGTGTATCTTAATTACGTGTCTTTGATGCATAGCTTTTCAAATTTTGTTTCTCCTCAAATTTAGTTGTGTGTTCTTTTGCCCAAGCTTACAGACTTATTGTAGGGGTGGCTCGTGGGACAGCGAAAACAATTTTGGCTTTAGGTTCATATTTAATTAGAGCCCTCAAGTCCAAAAAAATATTATATATAGATATATTATATTATAATGGGTAAAGTAAATTTAAAGTAATGTATTGATATTTTTTGGTTGTTACTAAAGTAAAGTATAGGTTATGAGTTCAAAACTTTTAATAAATAATTTTTGTTCTTAACAATTGTTATGAAAAGTCTCCAAAATCTTGATTCGATTGAGGCCTCCATATTTATTGAGCTGGCCTTGATTGATTGTAGCTATATATAGGCGGCTTTGCACATGATTTTAAATTATGGTTGGGGCCACAAGGATGGTAATTTCGGGTAGCTATTGATAATATAAATATCATATCATATTTAATATTATATTTAACGTACGCACAACTTTGCTTTCACACATGGTTATGATGGTTTAGTATTGATTGGGTATCATGCATACATGTGGCTATTATCGTCCCTATCTCATCGCCCTTACAAATTAGACTGATCCCTTAATAGTGACTCAAACGTAGTCCCCACTTCAACCAAGATCCCAAGATTCTGGTCAAACAAAGATCCGATTTTCCGATTGCCAAGGTGGCACTAGGTGTGTCGTCCGCGGTGTGATTAAATGGATCACCCAAATCATTGGCAGGTTTAATTTCTGCACTCAAATTGCATACCATTTTGGTTTAGTTTATGTTATGACAATATATAAGGTATAATTCACATTAAGGTTTGAACATCTACAAGTGTGACAATCTACCATTAAATTATGTCTAAATGTACACATCGACTCTTTTTAACCAATAAATAACTGCATATGACATAATTTCACCCCTGATTATTATCAGGTGCAATTTTTGTCTATTAAGTTAGGATACATGCCATAATCTGATCTGTTCACTTCATATGCATGCGTAATTTTCGCAAGTTGCATATAAATATTCCATGTGTTATTTCATTGTTATAGGCTCAGCTAATCCGTTGGACGGGGTATCGTTTACATCAGATCCGACGAAAAAAATTGACAATATATTTTGAGTATTTTTCAAAACCATGGTTGAAGTTGGAAAAAGTTATGTGAAAATGGATTAACATTGTCATTTAGAAAACACCATAAACTTAAACTTGCATGCATATATACATTCACGTAAATAATTTAAAATCACCACATCTGAATATATTAATTAATACAATTTACCATGGATAATTCTACTAATTAATATTCATAAGGACTTTATTTATCTCCGGGTAGTACTCCTCAACTGGAAAATTCGTCTTGGCATTTTTTCCTCTATACCGAATGTTAGCCCTGTTGTAAGCTCTGGCCGCCTCCTCCGCCGTTTTGAACGTCCCAAGCCACTTCCGCACTTTCCCTGGAATCATAATCTCCACACCCCAATTCCCAGACGCCTTTAACCCAACTCCTCTATATTTCTTCATCCTCATCTCCTCACTTGCATTGGCAGACCCAGAAAATTTTTTCTTCTGTTCTCCGACGAATAATTCACACCCCAAACACTCGTCTGGATCCGTCAATCCACAACCGTCACATGTTTCTTGTTCTTGCAGACTCGCTACGAGCTCCACTCCACCACTAGTGTTGTTATCGCCTTGTATGACATGGCTGAGTGCCGAAACCATGGCCAAATGCTCGACATTAGTAGTAGCAGTAGTAGTATTGTTATTATTGTTATGCATATTGGATGGATAGTTCAAATTGTGAGAAATGGGTTTCTAAAGAGCTTATATACTTTTGTATGCCATACGTGTCTGTTTTTTAGTCCGAGTAAACAAATGATCAGAAGAGCATGATAATGATACATGTGTCGCCAGCTAATTTATAAAACTTCACCGCGTTTATTAATGTTTTGTACTAAAAGTACTTGAGGTTTCATATTCTACAAAAGGAACATTAAGTAATTGCAATGTACATATTTTGAAAGCAATTTGTGAAGAGGCTAGCTCCCCCACATGCCCAAGAATAATGGTTGAGTAAAACATGTACTGCCAAAAAAAAACTTATATTGTTATTTTCAATTTAAATATGTTTGAATTTAAATAATTCTAACTTCCACTTATTGGCCGAGAACATTCTCAGCTAATGAAATATTTACCATCTCGTACTCCTAATTTTAAATTAATTTTCTTTTGGCTGCTCATGAATGAATAATTTGTTTTCTTAATTTATTAAGTTGGATTATTAAGATAATATATAAGTGATTTGCAGCCAAAGTCTAAGGTGTGATGGTTGTCAAATTCTTTGGTCAACAAAAGGTGATTAGTGGCTAATTCTTATGTTATGTTTTGAGTAATAAGATTTAAGATGATAGCACAACATGTAGCAAACGGAAGCAACTCCTGAGGCTGCACCGGCTGAAAAAAAAAAGCATATGAAAAACGAGTACATGAAAAGGCAAGAGGGGTAGAAGAAAAAAGAAGCGGTTTTGGAAAATGATTTAGTTATTTTGTTGCATGTAATTTTGTACTCGATTTTGATAGTGTGTTACGAACAAGAGAATCGTATATGCACCATCGTTAATCCAAAGGTTGTCTTAAACGTTTCAACATCAGTGTCTTAAATGTTTCAATTTCAGTGTCTTCGCGTGTCAATGTTGGTTGTTTTCTCACGAGTTAACGTCTCCGCGGCAACGTGCGGGTAAACAACTTATTAATATTATATTATATTCGATTGTAAAACTTTGATTCATGTAAGGTTTTAGTTTTTTTGACATCTCTAACTGTGGTTATTTCATACGTTCCACCTTTTCAGTTGGCATTCTATTTACTTATGCTGAAGATTTTATACATTTTTTTGTATACTCACTAGGAATACATGTAACTATTATATGTGGTTATCTTATCTATACTGTATATAATACATAAGACAATGGTAAATTAAGACACTTGATTTTAAGAGTTTTACAAATCCTAATGCATAAAGTATATGTGTAAGAAGGGGTAAACTTGTCTTTTAAACACAATTCACCTAACTTACAAGTTTGCCCTCTCATCTTTAACCATATTATGTTTTTAATTTTAATCTTAAACTAACTTTCCACCACGATTTTTAAACGCCCATAATTTCGTACGCTAATATTTTTGTAATAAAAGTGCACCATAAAATCGAGCATTTTATTCTTTTTAATTTAAGTATCATATTGTTATAATTCTTTCAATTTTAAAAAATTAATAAGTTATGTAGGGGTGCTCGATGTCGGTTCTTTATGGTTTGTAAGTTAAACTTGTGAGCCCAACCATTAGTATCGATTTTTCGTCGTCCAAACCAAAATTGAATCATTGAAAATTGAAACCGAATCATTATCAACTCTCTTATATATAACAAAATAGGAAAAATGATAGTTTTAGCTACATAAATGGTAAAGATTAATGGTACACGTAGGATGCGAAATTATAACAAGAATGAAGATCATAAAAATCATACTGAATTAGGTTAATTTAAAGTTATAATAGTCATGTTTACTTGTATTAAAAAAGACTTTGTTTATTTATATCTTAACTATATCGAATATATATAACAAAACTTGTCAAATACTAAATAATAAAAGAGATTAAAATGCATACAAAATTTAAGTTTGATCTGATTTCATATGGCCGGTTTTTAGCATAATCCGTGAACCAAACCTTTAGCTACGGTTTTCAATTACCAATCGAGTGAAAGTAAAAAAAAAGGACCGTGAAACCAAACTGATGACTGGTTTAAAGGCTTTAAACTGAACCATGAACACTCTTAATTGTTATGTGATTCGCAGGGTTTGCGTTCGGACATCCGCCGCATCGCGCGGGCACCCGCCTAGTAGATTATGATCTCTAAACACTTACTTTTAGTATAAAGGAGGACAGGTTTGGGAAATGGTACAATTAACGTATACAAAATGAATTACATAAACATATAAGTATCCGAACGAATGGGGTAGTGTCTATGACCACAAGAAATAAACGAACTAAACCATTAGCGTTGATACTAGAGTCCCATCACATAACAACCGGGAGAGGGGGTGTTATGTGGCGTCACGTCAGCAAAGGGGCGATTTTCATTTTAGGGGTGCAGTTAGAAATTATCCAAAAGGTCTATCTATCTGTTTCTTTGGAGTCTTACACGCTCAAAAGGTCTATCTATTGAGAGATTGGCCATCTCGAATCAATTTATTATCAGCTAGTCAAGACACACGATTATTTTATTATATATTAATAGAGTCAGGACACAGACACCAAAATGACCAAACATAGTGGTCCCCACTTCAGCCAAGACCACAAGATTCAGTTGTATACTTGTATATATGCATGTGTGTATATGTAAATAAGGATGAGTAAACATGCGAGTATCCAGTTGAAGGTGGCCCTAGGTATGTCGTCCGCGGTGAGATTAAATACATCAGCCAAACATCATTACTTTCGAAGTCTTCCATAAACAGTAGCCGCTTGAAAATATCTATGACATGATCGATGACATCACACTTTGTACTTTATAATACGAAATGAACACCTAACGGTTGTTAAAAGGGCTTTAAAGACACAGTTAAAGCGTCAAGTTTCAGGTTTGGTCAACAAGGTAAAGAATCGCATCGGGTAAGAACCGGTTCCAGGCAGTGGCGGACCCAGGATTTTTTGCCAATGGGGTCCCATATTTTCGGTGTTCAAATTTTTCGGGTCGGTCGTTGTTCAGGTCGGGTCGAGGCGAAGAACATAATAAAAAACAATATCATAATAAAACTTTCTTTTCAATCATCACTACCTGAACGGGTCAAAATGGGTCGCGTTGACACATAAACACTTTGTTTTCCCTTTCTTAAACATTTTTGAGATAGAACCTAGATCCTCCCTTTCATAAGCATGTGTTGAAAACCATTAACTTAAACTAGTGAAAAATAAAACTGATATTTTAAAGTGTTTGAATGTTTCTAAAGAAAACCATGCATAAAGTTGAAAACAATGATATGTATTTTAGAAGTGTTTGAATGTTTCCAAAGTTATCATTGCAACATTAGCAATCAAATGATTGATTAACACTAAAAATTAACACAAAAAACCAAAAACTGAGCCTTGTAAGACTTGAACCCATGACCTTTCAAAGATAAGACAAGGGACTTTCCACCAGACCACATCAACATTAATAGTATGGGTTCCAAGTATTAAATCTTATGGGGTCCTCAAAAAATTTAATATACCGCTTCTAATAAATTTTTAAAAAACATTGGTGTCCCGGGACCCCGATCCACACTATGTGGGTCCGCCCCTGGTTCCAGGTATGGTCGGGTTTTGTGATCGGTTTTGTCAGGTTTTTATCGGTTTTTGGCCGGGTCGGTTTGGGTTTTGATTAGGTAGAGGTGAAATCGGTTCCGGTGGGTCCGGTTCGGTTCTGATCGGGTTACGATTTCTTTGAGAAACTGAAACCTAGTTTGTACCCTCTGCAAGGGCGGACCTTGTATATAACTAGGGGTAGCCTCCGCTACCCCTCAACTTTTCTTCGGTAGTACAAATTTTATATGTTTTGGTCAGTTTTCGTATTTCGCTTCCCCTGAAAAAATATAACGTTACCCCTGTCTGTTTAAAGCCAAACCAAATTAAAATAAGAAACCAATTAAAAGCCCAACCAAATTTAAGCACAAACTAAATAAAACCATTTGTTTGTTTTCCCTTTATGCTTAAATGTTTGGTTTAGGTTGGACATCAACATTCAACAAAACAAATTTTCATTCAGTCGTGGCTTCCACCCCACACTGCCCCAACCCCTTGCATGTTGCAGCTGAGTAGCCAATGGTCGGTGCTCCTTCAGTCCCTCACTCCCTCATCCACGGTTTGAATTCTAGTTGTTCAATTTAGGTATTCTTTTAATTATACTTAAAATTGTAATTGTTTATTTCTTTATATAAATTATTAATTTGGAATTGTTTATGGGCAATTAAATTATTTTTTTAACAGTGAACTTTTAATTTTTGTTGTTTTTAGGATTTGAACCAAAGACCTCTTATCCAAACTCAAAGGCTTTGCCTTTGGCAATGAAGCACCACCCCAATGATAGCAATTGACTGATTGATTATGTTTTGTTGGAAATTCAAGTAATATAAATTAGAAATTGTAATTGATTAGGAATTTAGGGTTTATGTATAAATTGAAATTGATTATTGAGTTATGGTTTAAATTTTCTGTCTTTAAAAATTAGGAAGCTTGGAAGATGGAACAACAAATTCTTATTAGCAATCTTTATAGACGAAAATTACAAGAAAACGATAATATCGGTCCAAAGACAAGTTAAAAAAAACAAATACCATTGTATGAAATATCGTAAAAAAAATCGGTTATTGTATGAAATTGTAACATCCCGAAATTTCTAAAGTAATATTTAATATATTATTTTGTCGGGTGAAATAAACGAGTTAGCGGAACAGCATAATATGAAGACTTAGTAGGATAATTAGATGGGATTGGATATGGACCAAAAGGAAATATGGGCCTTCGGTCCATGGGCTTAAGGGAGTATAAATACCCCCTTAAACCCCAATCCTTTCAATTCCATCCATTTATCCATCCTAATCTCTACACACCCCAAAACACACACAACCCGAACCAAGATCCAAAGGCGAGGACCCGAGCTCGTTGGTGCTAGATCGTCGTGACGAACCAAAGCAACAAGACCAGCTCGTGTTCGTAGTTCGACTCATTTACGGTACGTTTATATCGAGAACTTGTTCGTTTAGGTTTGGATTAGTATAGAAATGATAGATCTGTGTTTGTATGGTAAAAACGAATCCAACAAAGCTAAACTTACTGAAAATGGTTATGATTTGATGGGTTAATCGATTGATAAAAAGAACCCGTAACCTATATGCCTAAATCGCACCCTTTAAACATCAATGTTAGGTCGATTTGATGGTTGGGGTTTGTAGGCTCTGGTCAGACGATTCCGTGGATACCTAAATCGAGTTATTTGGTTAAGAAACGAAGGATTTAAGAGCGAACAGTACCTGCAGCTGATGAACTTCGCCTGCAAGCTAAGTTCGCCTGATGAACTTCGCCTGCAAAGCTAAGTTCGCCTGATGACAACTTCGCCTAAAGCTAAGTTCGCCTGATGACAACTTCGCCTAAAGCTAAGTTTGCCTAAGGTTTAACTTCGCCTAAAGTTAAGTTCGCTTAGAAAATAAATTAAAAACCTAATGGAAAATGTGTTAAAACAGTTAATGTAAATAAAAATTTTCCAAGCTGACCTGGCAGCTCGACCCTAGCCAGGAGCTCTGCCCCTTGGACCCTGCTAGGGGCTGCCGCCCCTAAACCCCGCTGCCAGGGGCGCTGCCCCCGGACCCCCGTTCGTTGTGGGTAGTAGTTAAGACTAGAAAGATGATATGAGTAGTGATAGTTAATTGATACGTATACTTGTTATACAGTCAGCCGTGCACAACTGAAAAAAAGGATTACGATTAACGGTGAACGTAACCGTGTTCAGGTGAGTTTCTAGTCCCATTTCCTTGTTATGCTTTCGGGGCTGTGTGCATACTCGATGTGAAGTGTGAATACACTTACCTTAAGTTGTAAGTGTATACTATAGATGTTATACGAGGTAGCTACTATATAATACTTGTTGGTGCGTGAACGATCTTCGGATATTGCACACATCGCCAAGGATAGTGATTGTCAAGTGGTTATTAGTGTGTATGAATGCTATGATGTGACTTGCTTATTATGTAAATGATATGAAGCATGTTGTAGACAAGTAGAGGTAGAGGGTGTTAGAAGTGGCAAGAGTGTAGTAAGAGTGTTAGTGGCATGACGATAGTACGTGGTAGGGTAAGCCTATACGTGACTACGTCATTAAAGTGGCAAAGTGGCATAACGTTATACGTTATTAAAGTGGCAAAGTGGCAAGGTGGTAGGTGTAAATAAGAGGCTAAGTGGTAAGGTAAGCAGGTTAGATAGTGGACTACGTGTCTTCGGATACGTATATGATGCAAGTAGTGGTTGTATGATAAGTTGCTTGATTAACTAGAACTCACTCAGCGTAGCTGACTTTTAGTATGCACGCAGGTGATCAGACCAAAGAACTAGCATGAGGATGGCACATGGCATGGATTGAACGGCTGGCATCTTAAGATGGAAGAAAAGATGTTTTAAATATAATGATTTGTTTTATAGTATCAAATAAGAGATTGAATGTTTTGTAACGAATGCTTCAAGTAAACGTTTCCGCGAAAGTTTTAATTAACTCTGATTGCAAGAACTGTGTTTATGAGTAAATCCGACGCTAAAGTAGGGCTACCGGGTTCGGGGCCTTACAGAAATAAAGTAAAAAATTTTTTTTTAAACGTTACCTCTGAAAATATGGTCTAGATCCGCCACTGACCCTCTGGTCTAGTAAGTGGGTTCGGTTCTGGGTCAGGACAGCGACCGGGATTTATGCCCAAGTCTAGTTATAAGTTTGTAGTTAGTACTAATTAGGAGTTAGGATATATAATTAAAAATATAGTATGCCAGTCTCTTAAAAACAAATGAGTTATTTTATGGCAAAATTACTAAACTAGTCTTTTATTTTTAGATATAATAATATAACGACAGAAAATTTACACCTATACTCTAGAGTTATACAACGCAATTAAAAATATATATCTTGAGTTATACAACAATCAGTTATCAAATGCATAACGAAATTTACAGTATCCAATAAAGAATTGAGTTGAAGTGATGAATAATGATCTAAAGTTCGTCACGACAGGCAAAACAGACGAAAACGATGGAAACTCAACTTCATATTCCCACGGGCTCGTCTGTGTGGTAAAACCGGGCATTTGACAAAATTAGTAGCCGATGCATCGACACATTGATACACTTGGAATAATTGATGGTTCCCTGCACGTTACACTCTATAAAAGGTTCATAACCCACACCTTTGATGTGGTTCATTGTGTGGAACACCCATCAGTGTGATTATATTATTTGTAATTTTCATCTATTGTACCTAAACATGTCATGATTATCTTATATATGGTAAAAGCCAATGATTAAGCAAAACATCTGTTTAGTCAATGTTCTTTTAAATTATTGTTATTTCGTTGGTTAACTTCTACATATTTTAGTATTTTACTATATATTCGGAAAAAAAATTGCGTGCATAAATAGGTGTAAGTGCATCGTCAAGAGCTTGGAGAAGGTTTGCCTTTTTCTTGAGCGAAAGTGCGGCCTGAAAATAATCTTACTCGTTGAAAACCGATTCGGCATAAGTACCATGTTTTTCTCATTCTTGACGCAAAAACTTCAAACCGTCCCCACTTCAGTATGCAAGTGTTGGCCAATGCTCTTGTAAGACACTTTCAAGATTTGAAACCTGCATACATATGTTAGTGAAGAGCCTACCTTGGGATTGGGCTCTGGAGGTAGGCTAAAATTCATTAAGCAAGAAAGAAGGCCCAAGGCCAAAGGGAGAAAAGGAATACACAATGGGCCAGGTACCAAAAGCTCAAAAAGAAGAAAGTGAAGAAAGACACGAGCGACAATAGTCATTAAGTCTATTACCCTTATCATAAATAACAAGGGCAATAGTCTAGGGGACTTGAAGAACCTACCCATGAGGCGGGCCTTATAAGTAGGCTCTGACTCAACAAGACAATAAGAGCCCAATACTTAAGACCCGACAAGGCGGACATTCTAGAAATGGATTTGAAGGGAAAGCCTCATGTAATTTTGGAGGGAAAGCCATTTGTAAGACCTCCTGATTTGTGTCTAATAACCCTATAAATATGACCCTCACAACTAAGCTTTAATATTAAAACGAAAATCCTAAAACCACACATAACCGGCAAGTGTACCGATCGCAAGTAGTATAGACTTAGGAAGTCCGAGTATCGAACACGTGGACACGTTAGAACGCTAAAGATCACTAACCCTAGACAAGACCTACCTTAAAATAATATTATATTGATTTTTGATTTCTTTTAACTTAACTTAACTAACTGGATTAACAAACAAAACTTACCAAAAATAGAAAACTTAACGAAAAACTAACTGTGTTAACTTAGGATGGAGAAAACGTCTACCTAGGTCTGAATCAAATTGTAGGTCTAACAAGCTAATGGATTGAATGGTATATAGACACCGGTCCCTAAAGATGACACGACTAAGGATCGCTCGGGCTCACTGGATTACCTCTCGGTCTCACTGTAAGGCCCCGTTACCGGTAACCCTACTTTCGTGTTGGATTTACTCATAAACACAGTTCTAAATATCAGAGTTAATTAAAAACTTTACGCGGAATATAAAACTTTCATAAAACATTACATATCAATTCATACTCATGTCTTAAAACATTCCTCTTGTCTTTCAAAATCAAAACATAACTTATAAAACATATCGGATCTTCAGATGCCAGGCTTTAGTCTTCTGCCATGTGTCCTCCACTCAAGCCAGCTGTCTCATCCTACTCACCTGCGTGCATACTAAAAGTCAGCTACGCTGAGTGAGTTCTAGTTAATCATACACTACCATACAATACCTTGTTACATACAAACGTACTTAACCTCATAACTTTCTTTTATACACACATAAGTACTCATACCTTCATTCTTACTTACATACTTTCTTTCTTACTTACGTACTTTCTTTCTTACTTACATACTTTCTTTACATTCATAATCATACGTTTTAAAGAGCCTTTCGCCCTATAACCTCACAGATATTATACGGGTCTGGTCCCTAACATCACAGATATTGTAAGGGTCTGGTCCCTAACATCACAGATATTATAAGGGTCTGGTCCCTATCATCACAGATATTATGAGGGTCTGGTCCCTAACATCACAGATATTATTAGGGTCTGGTCCCTAACATCGCAGATATTATTAGGGTCTGGTCCCATGTTTTCGAATATTAGTAGGGTTCGATTCCCTCTTCGTTACCATACAACCATACATCATACTTCGAGTATTATTAGGGCTCGGTACCCTTTTCGTAACCATACAACCGTCCTTTCCTTCTTTTATTAACATTATCACATTCATACACATAAGCATACATATCGTATCTACATTCCTGCTAGCGTACAACTTGGCAGTACGTGCAATATCCGAAGATCGTTCACGCACCATCAAGCAATCATTCGTGCATAACATACCTACCTTATACATAACTTCACAACCTGACAGTACGTGCAATATCCGAAGATCGTTCACGCACCATCAAGCAATCATTCGTACTTACATATTATTCACATAAGGCATACACTTATCTCTTAGGATAAGCGTATTAACAAACATATTGAGTATGCACACAGCCCCGAAAACATAACACATAAGTGGGGCTAGAAACTCACCTGGATCCTGTTACGCTCGCCGTTGATGGTAATTCCTTTCTTTAACTGGGCTCGGCTAACTGTATAATATTTACACATATCAATTACTACTACTACTATAACCACTACTCATTTTCGATAACCGCCTTAACACATTTTCCATTAGGTTTTTTTTTAATTTATTTCATAAACGAACTTCACTTCAGGCGAATCTTGGAAACAACTTGGTTCTGGCTTGATTCGATCGAATAGGGACATATTCGATCGAATCTGAGACACATTCGATCGAACTAGACACACACTCGATCGAACCAGTTGGGAAAACTCGTTCGGCTTGGTTCTGGCTTGATTCGGTCGAATAGGGACATATTCGATCGAATCTGAGGCACACTCGATCGAACTAGACACACACTCGATCGAACCAGTTGGGAAAACTCGTTCGGTCGGACATGGCACTTGTTCGATCGAATAGGAACTCGTTCGGTCGGATATGAAGCTCATTCGGTCGAATAAGATGGAGACCGTTCGGTTGCTTCCCTATTCGGTCGACTGGACTTGTTCGATCTACACATTCGATCGAATGGACTGATTCGATCGACTGATTCGATCGAATGAGTCTGATTCGACTCCTTCAAGCTGGGCGACGGAGAAACCCACGGGTTTTCCAGATTTTCCAGATTTTTGACCCAAAATCGAAGTTTTTGACATGGAAATGCTCGGGATTGAAAGGGCTATCGATTCCTAGTACTTTTAAACACAAAAGCTTGCATTTTGACACCAAAACAAGGCGGTTTTTGACCCGAAAACTCAAGTTACGTTTTTGCTCGATTTGAGGCCGAAATGGTTATGAAAACGGATGATTTTCGAGAGGGACTTACCAAAAACGATTAGGAACAAGATTGTGGACTCGGATTTGTGATTTGAGAACTTTCTCTCTCTAGCTTCTCTCTCTAGAAATGAGAGTGTTTGGGTGGGTGTAAGTGAAGGAAGATGGTGAAAATGGTGGAAGTGTCAAGAACTTTCGTTTATATACTACGGGTTTGGTTAGGCTCGGGTTGGCTTCCTACGGGTCGAGACAGGCCGAGTTCATAAAATAACTAAGCCCAAGACCCGTTCCTTACTCGACATTAAATAACTAAAACGTGAATTTACTAAACATAACTTTCTTTTATTTATCAATATAAAAAATTTTAGGATGTTACAAGTCTTCCTCCCTTAAAGAGGTTTCGTCCCCGAAACCTAACTATTACATAAACAAACTAGGGTAAAACTTGCGCATCTCATCCTCGACTTCCCAAGTAGCATCAGATCCCTTGCGGTGTTTCCATATCACTTTGACCAAGGGTATAATCTTGTGACGAAGCTGCTTCTCCTTGCGATCAACGATCTTTATCGGTTGCTCGATGTAGTTCAATTGTTCATCAACCTCAATGCCCATTAATGGCACGTGAGACGTGTCATCAGCTAGACACTTCCTCAGATGAGAAACATGGAAGGTTGAATGAATTCCTTCTAACTCATCGGGTAAATCCAGTTTGTAAGCTACTTCACCCACACGTTTTACAATCTTGAACGGTCCAATGTACCTCGGACTCAACTTTCCTCTTTTCCTAAAACGGATAATCCCCTTCCAAGGCGAGACCTTAAGCATCACATAGTCGCCAACGTTAAACTCAATTGGTCGTCGCCGCTTATCCGCATAAGACTTTTGTCTGTCTTGAGCGGCTTTCATTCTTGCTTTGATCTGATCGAACTTTGAAGACGTTTCTTGAACCACTTCTATACTTCCCATTTCCTTCTGACCAATCTCACCCCAACACACCGGGGTTCTACATCGTCTACCGTACAGCATCTCAAATGGCGGCATACCAATACTCGAATGGTAACTGTTGTTATAGGAGAACTCTGCCAGATGCAGATGATCATCCCAACTTCCACCAAAATCTAAAACGCAAGCACGTAGCATATCCTCAAGGGTTTGGATCGTCCTTTCGGACTGTCCATCGGTTTGAGGATGATACGCCGTACTGATGTTCAACCTCGTCCCCATAGCTTCATGAAATTTCTTCCAGAACCTCGAAGTAAACCGTGTATCCCTATCAGACACGATCGATAACGGTACTCCATGCTTGGTTACAATTTCTTTAATGAACAAGCTTGCTAACGTTTCTGACGAGATGGCCTCTCGTATGGGCAGAAAATGAGCACTCTTGGTCAAACGGTCCACAATCACCCAGATGGTATCATGATGCTTAGCTGTACGAGGTAGCTTAGTTATGAAATCCATGGTGATGTGTTCCCATTTCCACTCAGGTATCTCTAGCGGTTGCATCTTCCCATAAGGCTTTTGGTGCTCGGCCTTGACTTGTAAGCAAGTTAAGCACTTACTAACATAATCCACTACATCACTCTTCATTCCTGGCCACCAGTAATCTCTTTTCAAGTCTTGGTACATCTTTGTAGCTCCAGGATGGATTGAGTACCTTGACTTATGAGCTTCATCTAAGATTCGACTTCTAAGATCACCATGGCGTGGAATCCACATACGGTCAAATCTAGTTTTAACTCCATGAGTGTTTTCCATCAACTCATCTTGCTGGCCATAAATCCTTTCTTTCTTTACTAACCCTTCGTCTACTAACACTTCTGACTGCACTTTGATGATTTCTTCAAAAAGACTTGAGTTCATGATCAACTTGTATGACTTCACTGTTGCAAGGACTTCCTCATTCTTCCGACTTAACGCATCAGCGACCACGTTAGCTTTACCGGGGTAATACTTAATCTCACAGTCGTAATCCTTTATCAATTCTAACCATCTTCTCTGCCTCATGTTCAGTTCTTTCTGCTCGAAGAAGTACTTTAAACTCTTATGATCTGTATAGATAGTACACTTAGTGCCGTACAGATAATGCCTCCATATCTTAAGAGCATGCACTACAGCTGCTAACTCCAAATCATGCGTCGGGTAAGTACTCTCATGGACCTTCAACTGTCTAGACGCGTAGGCTATCACCTTCCCTCGTTGCATCAACACGCAACCAACCCTTGATGCGAGGCATCAGCACAAACAACAAAATCCTCATCACCATCGGGTAAAGTAAGGATTGGAGCTTGCGTGAGTCTCTTCTTTAATTCTTCAAAGGCTTCCTCCTGAAACTTGCCCCAATTGAATACTATCGTCTTACGGGTCATACCGGTCAGCGGTGCGGCTATCTTGGAGAAACCTTCGATGAATCTCCTATAGTAGCCAGCTAACCCTAGGAAGCTTCGTATATCAGTCGGATTCTGCGGAGTCTTCCAATTCGTTATCGCTTCAATCTTAGCTGGGTCCACGGTAATCCCCTCCGGATTAACCACATGACCTAAAAATTGCACTTCTCTTAACCAGAACGCGCACTTCGAAAACTTGGCGTACAACCTTTCTTTCTTCAGAACTTCCAATACCTCTCTCAGATGCTCGGCATGGTCAGACTCACTCTTTGAATAAATCAATATATCATCGATGAAGACGATAACCGACTTATCCAACATCGGTCGACACACCCTATTCATCATGTCCATAAATGCTGCAGGAGCATTTGTTAGACCGAATGACATTACAAGGAACTCGTAGTGTCCATACCGCGTTCGGAACGCTGTTTTAGGGATGTCTACCTCTTTCACCTTCAGCTGATGGTAGCCTGATCTGAGATCTATTCGTGAGAACCAACTCGAACCTTGCAGTTGGTCAAACAGATCGTCAATCCTAGGCAAGGGGTATCTATTCTTTACCGTAAGCTTATTCAACTCACGATAGTCTATGCACATTCTCATACTTCCATCCTTTTTCTTCACAAACAAAACCGGTGCGCCCCATGGAGAAACACTCGGTCTGATAAAACCCTTGTCGAGGAGTTCTTGCAGTTGTGACATCAATTCCTTCATCTCGGACGGTGCTAGACGGTAAGGCGCTTTCGCGACGGGCTGGGCTCCTGGTACTAGATCTATCTGAAATTCTATCTCTCGCTCAGGTGGCAACCCCGGAAGATCCTCAGGGAATACTTCTGGGTAGTCGCGCACAATAGGAACATTCTTCATTTCTTTCGTCTCGGCCGTAGCGTTGACAACATACGCCAGGTAGGCACCGCACCCTCGCCTTAACAAACCCTCGGCTTTTATCATCGAAATGACATTAAGCCCATAACTCTCCTTATCACCATAAACCGTCACCGCACTACCATCCAATGACTTTAACCTTATCATCTTACTTTTACATACTATCTGAGCCTCAAACTCAGACAACCAATCCATACCCAAGACTACATCGAACCCTCCTAAGGCCATAACATACAAAGTAACAGGGAACTCATGTCCCTCTAACTCTATCTTACAATTCTTCACCATTTTTGTTATTTTCACCGAAGTGTCACTTGCGGTTTCTACTACAAAAGTTTCAGACACTCGGCAGCCTTTCATTTTAGCTAGTTTACTAAACGTCGTAGCTACAAAACTTCTATTCGCACCAGAATCAAATAATACAGAAGCGGAAACATCGTTCACTAGAAACGTACCTGTGACGACATCCGGAATCTGCCTGGCTTGTTCCTGGGTCAGCATGTAGGCTCTAGTTCTGGGCCTAGCTTGATCGGCATCCTTCTTTCCGCTACCTCCAGCTACACCTTCAGTGCACTCCCTTGACATATGGCCTGTCTTGCCACATTTGTAACATGTTGGCTTCGCACTGCACTCATTGGCATAATGCCCTACCTTCCCGCACTTATAACAGGCATTCGACCCCATTCTGCATTCTCCACCATGAGCCTTTCCACATTTGAGACAAACATTAGAACTTTTACCCCACTTGCATTCACCACCATGCCTCTTTCCGCAGGTCTTACACGATCTCTTCTCCCACACTTTCTGTTTCTTATCCCTGGAGTTCCATAACTGAGTACCGGGTCGTTTAGCAGGAGTGACCCCTTTCTTCTCTTTCTCTTCGTCCCTTTCCACCCTATCATCCGCGGCCACGTCAGCATAGACCATTTCCGCGAGTCCAACAGCCGAATCAAAAGTAGCAGGTTGAACCGCCCTGACTAACATGCGGACCTTTTGTGGCAACCCCCTCACATAACATTTGATTCTCTTGACCTCAGTGTCAACCATGTCAGGCACCAACCTAGATAGTCGGTTGAACTCCGTGGTATACTCACGATGCGTCATCATACCGGCTTTTAAATTCTGGAACTTCATCTCCGTTCTTTCAACCTCGGCATCTGCACAGAACTTCTTCATTACCAACTCTTTCAAATCTTCCCACTTCATCTCTTTGATCTCTTCACGGGTCTTCCTCTGCTCCACACTCTCCCACCAATACATAGCCTCATCTACGAATGACTGAGTAGCATAACCCACAGCCTGGTCGGGACGGCATTCGCTAATGCGGATAACCTTGTCCATAGCGGTTATCCACTGGAGAGTAGCGATTGCGTCTCCTAAACCAGTCAGCTTAGGCGGGTCACAACCTTTGAAGGACTTATAGCTGCACCCACCTTGTCCTCCTCTCCTATCATCGACTTTCACAGACTTATCCCCACTCGAGGCCCCTCTTTCACCTTCCCCATCCTTTCTACCATCACCACCCGCCCCTTCAGCAGTTCGCTCACGGCTTCCAGCAGATCCTTCGGGATTCAGGTTCTTCACAGCAGCAACTACAGCCTGAACGATGGCTGCTTGAACTGCGGGGCTAAGCTGAACTTCTTCGTTGTTGTTCTGGTCTCCTCCAGCTGCGCTTCCCTCATCTTCGGTGTGGGAAGCTTCTTCCACCGAGGGCTGCCGGACAAGACGAGGCCTGCCACGACGCCCAGTGCGACCCCCAGTTTCAACAAATTCTCCAGCTCCAGCCATCAGTATCCTATATGAGAAAACACAAACATCATCACTCAAGGAACTATTTAGTACAAGGATAGTAAGGCTAACAGGTAATAACAGTGGCCAGTTGTGATTAGCTGATCACGTTACTTTCCGTGTCCTATACACTTCCCTTTATGAGTCTATTTGTGCTGGTTCTACTTAAGCAGTTTGTCAAATCAAACAATCAATTATTCCTATCCCTGACGCTCACATATCTTTCCTTTCTCATTAATATATATATCATTTAATCATACACCTTACCTTCACTGATCTTGCTTGAGCGACACATGGCATTCTTGAACTGGCATCTTCTTTCCTTTCTTACTTAAATCCCATTTTCTGTTCGAGTCTAAGCATGTAGGATGCTTAAATCTCTCGAACTTATGCTCTGATACCAACTTGTAAGGCCCCGTTACCGGTAACCCTACTTTCGTGTTGGATTTACTCATAAACACAGTTCTAAATATCAGAGTTAATTAAAAACTTTACGCGGAATATAAAACTTTCATAAAACATTACATATCAATTCATACTCATGTCTTAAAACATTCCTCTTGTCTTTCAAAATCAAAACATAACTTATAAAACATATCGGATCTTCAGATGCCAGGCTTTAGTCTTCTGCCATGTGTCCTCCACTCAAGCCAGCTGTCTCATCCTACTCACCTGCGTGCATACTAAAAGTCAGCTACGCTGAGTGAGTTCTAGTTAATCATACACTACCATACAATACCTTGTTACATACAAACGTACTTAACCTCATAACTTTCTTTTATACACACATAAGTACTCATACCTTCATTCTTACTTACATACTTTCTTTCTTACTTACGTACTTTCTTTCTTACTTACATACTTTCTTTACATTCATAATCATACGTTTTAAAGAGCCTTTCGCCCTATAACCTCACAGATATTATACGGGTCTGGTCCCTAACATCACAGATATTGTAAGGGTCTGGTCCCTAACATCACAGATATTATAAGGGTCTGGTCCCTATCATCACAGATATTATGAGGGTCTGGTCCCTAACATCACAGATATTATTAGGGTCTGGTCCCTAACATCGCAGATATTATTAGGGTCTGGTCCCATGTTTTCGAATATTAGTAGGGTTCGATTCCCTCTTCGTTACCATACAACCATACATCATACTTCGAGTATTATTAGGGCTCGGTACCCTTTTCGTAACCATACAACCGTCCTTTCCTTCTTTTATTAACATTATCACATTCATACACATAAGCATACATATCGTATCTACATTCCTGCTAGCGTACAACTTGGCAGTACGTGCAATATCCGAAGATCGTTCACGCACCATCAAGCAATCATTCGTGCATAACATACCTACCTTATACATAACTTCACAACCTGACAGTACGTGCAATATCCGAAGATCGTTCACGCACCATCAAGCAATCATTCGTACTTACATATTATTCACATAAGGCATACACTTATCTCTTAGGATAAGCGTATTAACAAACATATTGAGTATGCACACAGCCCCGAAAACATAACACATAAGTGGGGCTAGAAACTCACCTGGATCCTGTTACGCTCGCCGTTGATGGTAATTCCTTTCTTTAACTGGGCTCGGCTAACTGTATAATATTTACACATATCAATTACTACTACTACTATAACCACTACTCATTTTCGATAACCGCCTTAACACATTTTCCATTAGGTTTTTTTTTTTAATTTATTTCATAAACGAACTTCACTTCAGGCGAATCTTGGAAACAACTTGGTTCTGGCTTGATTCGATCGAATAGGGACATATTCGATCGAATCTGAGACACATTCGATCGAACTAGACACACACTCGATCGAACCAGTTGGGAAAACTCGTTCGGCTTGGTTCTGGCTTGATTCGGTCGAATAGGGACATATTCGATCGAATCTGAGGCACACTCGATCGAACTAGACACACACTCGATCGAACCAGTTGGGAAAACTCGTTCGGTCGGACATGGCACTTGTTCGATCGAATAGGAACTCGTTCGGTCGGATATGAAGCTCATTCGGTCGAATAAGATGGAGACCGTTCGGTTGCTTCCCTATTCGGTCGACTGGACTTGTTCGATCTACACATTCGATCGAATGGACTGATTCGATCGACTGATTCGATCGAATGAGTCTGATTCGACTCCTTCAAGCTGGGCGACGGAGAAACCCACGGGTTTTCCAGATTTTCCAGATTTTTGACCCAAAATCGAAGTTTTTGACATGGAAATGCTCGGGATTGAAAGGGCTATCGATTCCTAGTACTTTTAAACACAAAAGCTTGCATTTTGACACCAAAACAAGGCGGTTTTTGACCCGAAAACTCAAGTTACGTTTTTGCTCGATTTGAGGCCGAAATGGTTATGAAAACGGATGATTTTCGAGAGGGACTTACCAAAAACGATTAGGAACAAGATTGTGGACTCGGATTTGTGATTTGAGAACTTTCTCTCTCTAGCTTCTCTCTCTAGAAATGAGAGTGTTTGGGTGGGTGTAAGTGAAGGAAGATGGTGAAAATGGTGGAAGTGTCAAGAACTTTCGTTTATATACTACGGGTTTGGTTAGGCTCGGGTTGGCTTCCTACGGGTCGAGACAGGCCGAGTTCATAAAATAACTAAGCCCAAGACCCGTTCCTTACTCGACATTAAATAACTAAAACGTGAATTTACTAAACATAACTTTCTTTTATTTATCAATATAAAAAATTTTAGGATGTTACACTCACACAACAAACTCTAACTACTCAAAATCGGCTAAAACGACCAAACCGGGAAACAATTGCTAACGTGTTCTAATGCTAGATCACCTCTCGGTCTCACCAACACTCGACCCTAATGGCAATGAATACTACACAACCAATGATAGAGGAACAATTCAACTTAAACTAAAATAGATCAACTAGTCGCTCAAACATCTAAACCTGACAAGAAACGAACTCGCTCTCGCGCAATCCTTATTCTAGCATGCAAAGGCAATGAGACAACCCTAACTTCCTATCACCTCTCGGTCTCAAGAAAGGTGTTTAACCGCTATACTTAATCCACCTAATCACGCAACAAAACCCTACGGTGGTACCTACCGCAAACAAACCCTAAACACAAAGTCTAGAATCAAACAATGCACCGATCAATCAATACAAAACTAATCAACCGACACACGGGGTTTATGCATTGAATTAACCAATATTTCCAGCCCTTAAACACACCCTATTTCTTGTCTAAATCAAACTTTACATCAACAAATTAAGTTTATCAATCAAACAATCCAACAAGCTCATCAAACACTAACAACTAACATCATCCCTAGGTAGAACTAACAAGATTAGCCTCTCATACTTTTTGGACAGCCATGAACATTTAATAAACACATCATTAAACTCATACCAATCATCTTAACAAACATCCAATGATCAATAATAATCAATAACAAATCAATCTTTCAAGTAATTGCAAAACTAGTTAACAATTAAACAAGAATATCAAAGTTGATGAACAATGAAAAAGATGTAAGGATATAGGCTGTTCCGAGGCTGCTCGTGGCTGTAAAAACTGATGGTGAATGATCCTGAGGCTTGATTCTTGTGTCTTCTTCCTTCCCTAGCTGCAACAACTCCCAAACCCTAGCCGAAAAAAGATTTCTTCTTGGTTCCCCCTTGCTGTCTGGCCGATCGCAGCTTCTGCCCAAGTTAGGTTTTTTTTTTTATTTTTTTTATGTTATAATATTATAGGGTCTTGGGCTTTTCATGATGTAACGGACCGGGCCTTGAGTTTTTACTTGAAAGCGTATGCGTAAAAGGCCTTTAAACTGCTTGAAAAGCTCGGTTTTTTTCTTCCTTGTAACCCAACACCTACAATATGAATAAAATTATGTAAAACCTATCTAAAACAAGTTAAAACACATAAAATATAATATATTACGTAGATAAAATGTGCGGAAAATATGTGTGTTTTACAACACATCAGTCATTAGGGCTCATGTAAGAAACATTTATTAGGAGAATATTCTTGTTGAAACTAAAAGGCATAAGGCATAGGATTCTCCTACACCACCTAGGATCTTCATACACCAATTTTTTTTCTATACGGCTCGTATTGGACTATATGGTCGTATAGCACCTGAATCATGTCAGTTTGTGTCAAATCTTGTCATTCATTGTTTGTAGTGCCTCGTATGTAACATCCTAAAATTTTTATAATGTTAAATAAAAGAAAGTTATGTTTAGTGATTTCACGTTTTAGTTATTTAATGTCGAGTAAGGAACGGGTCATGGGCTTAGATTACGTAAGATGGGTTAAATGAGAATGGGCCTTGGGTCCGTGGGCTTGAGAGATATAAATACCCATCCCAAGCCCAAGATATCATTTTATTTCCATCTTTCTCCTTTACACACTCAAAAACACACACATAACCGACCGAGATCCGAAGTCGAGACCCGAGATTTTGCTGGTAGATCTGAGTTGGAAAGGTAAGAACTAATCCCGCAAAGCTAATATTACTGAAAATGGTTAGGATTTGACGGGTTAATCGGACCCGAAACACAACTGCCCAAATCGGACCCCTAAAACGTCGATTTTAGGCCGATTTGATGGTTGGGATTTGTAGGCGCCGATCATACGATTCCGTGGGTACCAAAATCGAGTTATTTGGCTAAGAAACGAAGGAGTTATGGGCAAACAGATCTGCAGCGCGACAACTTCGCCTTCATCTGGGCAACTTCGCCTTCAAGCGATGAACTTCGCCTGCAAGCTAAGTTCGCCTGATGAACTTCGCCTGCAAGCCAAGTTCGCCTGATGATAAGTTCGCCTGAAGCCAAGTTCGCCTGATGGCAACTTCGCTGAAATGGTAACTTCGCCTAAGGTTTAACTTCGCCTAAAAGCCAAGTTCGCCTGAGGTTTAACTTCGCCTAAAAGCCAAGTTCGCCTGAGGTTTAACTTCGCCTAAAAGCCAAGTTCGCCTAAGGTTTAACTTCGCCTAAAAGCCAAGTTCGCCTGAGGTTTAACTTCGCCTAAAAGCCAAGTTCGCCTAAGGTTTAACTTCGCCTGAAGCCAAGTTCGCCTAAGGTTTAACTTCGCCTGAAGCCAAGTTCGCCTAAGGTTTAACTTCGCCTAAAGTGAAGTTCGCTTAGAAAATAAATTAAAAACCTAATGGAAAATGTGTTAAGGCAGTTATCGAAAATAAAATTTTTCCAAGCTGACCTGGCAGCTTAACCCCAGCCAGGGGCTCTGCCCCTTGGACCCCGCTAGGGGCTGCCGCCCCTAGAACCCCGCTGCCAGGGGCGCTGCCCCCGGACCCCCGTTCGTTGTGGGTCATATATAGATAGAAATACAAAACGAGAAGTAGTAGTTAATTGATATGTGTAAATATTATACAGTTAGCCGAGCCCAGTTAAAGAAAGGAATTACGA